>NW_023276806.1:50479049-50769098 GCF_003668045.3 Cricetulus griseus | reverse complement strand
AGATCCAGCCACACTGAACCTATTAGAAGAGAAACTGGGAAGTACCCTTGAATGAATTGGTACAGGAGACAGCTTCCTGAACATTACACCTGTAGCACAGACATTGATATCTACAATTAATAAATGGGACCTCCTGAAACTGAGAAGCTTCTGTAAGGCAAAGGACACAGTCAGCAAGCAAAACTGCAGCCCACAGAATGTGAAAAGATATTCACCAACCCCATATCAGACAGAGGGCTGATCTCCAAAATTTACAAAGAACTCAAGAAGCTGGTTTCCAAAACACCAAATAATTCATCTAAAAAATGGGGTACAGAACTAAATATAGAATTCTCAATAGCAGAATCTAATATGGCTCAAAGACACATATGAATGTGCTCAAAATCCTTAGCCTTCTGGGAAATGTAAATCAAAACAACTCTGAGATTTATCTTATTCCTGTCAGAATGGCTAAAACCAAAAACACCAATGATAGTTTATGCTGGAAAGGATGTGCAGAAAGGGGATCAATCCTCCAATGCTTGTGGGAGTGCCAACTCCTACCGACATTTTAGAAATCAATTCCACAGGAAAATAGGTATCAGTCTAACGCAAGATACAGCAATTGCACTCTTATGCATATACCCCAAAGAAGCACATTCATACAAGAAGGACATCTGTTCTGCCATGTTCATAGCAGCATTATATATAATAACCAGAACTTGGAAGCAATCTAGTTGCCCCTCAACTGAAGAATGGATAGACAAAATGTTTTACATTTATACAATGGAGTACTACTCAGCAGAAAAAAAAAACCAATGGAATCTTGAAATTTGCAGGCAAATGGATGGAACTTGAAGTAACCATTCTGAGGGAGGTAGCCCAGTCAGAAAAAGACAAACATGACATGTAGTCATTCATATATGGATTTTAGACATAGAGCAAAGATTACCAGCCTACAATCCACACTGCTGGTGAAGTTAGGAAACAAGGAGGTCTTTAAGAGAGATATACATGGTCCCTTGGGGAAGGGGAAAGGGACAAGATCTCCTGACCAAATTTGGAGCATGGGGGAGGGGAAAGGAAGCTAGGAGAATGAGTAGGGGAGAAGAGGAGGAGTGGGGAGGACATGAGGGTGCAGGAAGTTTGAGTCAGGGGAAGAATAGTGGAGAGCAAGAGAAGAGATACCATAATAGATGGAGCCATTATAGTTTTAAAGAGAAATCAGGCACTAGGGTAATGTCTGGAGATCTACAAGAATGATACCCACTAACAATATAAGCAACAGCAGAGAGGCTACCTTAAATGCCTTCCCCAGATAATGATATCTATGAGTAAATTATATGCCATCATATAGCCTTCGTCCAGCAGCTGGTGGAAGTAGAAGCAGACAGCCACAGCTAAACACTAAACTGAACTGGAATCCAGTTGCTGAGGAGGAGTGATGAGCAAAGCAATCATGGCCAGGCTGGTGAATCCCATAGAAACAGCTGACCAGAACAAGGGGAACTCTTAGTCCCCAGACTAATAGCTGGGAAACCAGCATGGGACTGATCCAGATCCCCTGAATATGGGTGTCAGTGAGGAGGCCTAGGAAATCTATGGGGCCTCTTGTAGTAGATCAGTACTTATCCCTAGCATAGTAGTGGACTTTGGGAGTCCATTTCACATAGAGGTATACTCCTTGAGCCTAGACACACGGGGGAGGGCCTAGGCCCTATCCCAAAGGATATGGCAGACTCTGAAAACCCCCTATGGAAGGTCTCATATCCCCTGGGGAGCAGAAAATGTCTGGGATAGGTAGGGTACTATTTGGGGGGGTGCAGGGATGTATGGGTCTGATCATAATCCCTCACAATTGCTCATCTACTCATGCATGAGTCTCCTATACTGTCCCCTCACAGAAGCAGAGAGGGAGAAATCATTTCTGCTTGCTAGTGCATAAAGGTGAGGATGTCAAAATGACATTTTCTATAACTATTGGCCATTCAACTATTCTATTCTGTGTTTAAAATTCATGCTATTTTCCACCTTTCAAGCACCTGTCTAATACTAGTATACCACAATAAATTTCAACTGAGGAAAATGATTTGCTTACTATCCTAAGATGTGCTTGGCATGCCACTTTTCAAGTTCTGATGCTAGGCTTTTGTGACTGTCTACCCTGATCCCAATAGTACCTATATTTCAAAGTTTGGGTTAGTTCCTCTCTTTACCATTTGATTATGTCCCATTTATCATAATTCGTGTCTGTCCTGCTTGTATGATGTCACTTTGGAGGATACAGGGCCCTCTGGTTATAGGTAAATATATGTTTATCACAGGGTATTTTCAGGTTGCCTGAGTTCTGCAAGTCCAGATAGCTTTTCTATTTAATACTGTTTAAAAGTTAAATGTTTCAGTTCATTCTAGAATTATTAGGTATTGACTTTAAGTTCACATTTAAGGGGATAAAAAATTTGGCAGAAATGCAGTACAAAATGTTTACTACTAAAAGTAACATGAACAAATTTTAAAAGCACCAAATTCATATTGGAACTCACATGAAGAGTCTATGTCACCGCTTTAGTATAATTTCTGGTGCTCTTTTGAAATGTACTGCCAAACCCAAATGTACTGCCAAACACACAATCACAGCTGTCCTCTGTAACTCAAGTTCTAATAGGTCTTCATAATAAAAGCTTGGAGTCAGATATAGGGGAAAATGCTGAGAGATCAGAGAGTTGACAGAGCAAAATCACAGCCTCCTCACCTACTGAACTTAACAGCAGAAAAGAGAGCGAGTTCCTGTTTCTCTGGAGGGGTTGGAGGGGTTATTTGTCTTAAAATCAAAGACAATATGTCATTAATGTAGAACCATCCAGAACAAACTGAACATATCTGTAGTCAACAACAGTGAGAGAATAAACATACAACTCCATGCTTATTCTCCTCAACCATTCTATTCTCATTTATAATTCAGAAAATTCTTTCCAAAATATGGATCTAGGAGGCAAAGATGAGAAAATATTTTGAAAAACAATTGATGTAATTTTAGATAGAATATAACTACAAAATTAAACTTGATCAAATAAATAATTTAACAGATTACGAAACAAAAACATGAAGAAAGGTGTATTAAGATTCTAAAACAAAACAAAAGCCCTCAAATTTCAGGAACACTAATATAGTCTACCAAATCTTCCAAGAACAATCAAATAACACTACAGAAATCATTAAAGCATGCTCACAAATTCTTTTTTAATGAATGTAGCATAATCCACGTTCCCAAACCTGTCACAACAAGAAAAGGAAAGAACACACAGGGATAGACAATTTATATGCCTTTCTGTTACACATTGTGTTGATCTGATATGTTAATTACTGGAGAGTTTGATCCACAAGGGTTTGGGGACCTAAGATGGAGTTGTGGAGTCAGCTCCAAAAGGAGACTATGACACTAGTTGTCTTTCAAGCAAGTGGCCCCGAATACCTTGAGACATTTTTATTTATACAGTTTTAGGAGTTTTGCATGAACAGTTTTACAGTTAGTTTCTATTTCTTGAATTTCTAAAAATTGTTACAATAATTCTCTCTCCTTTCTGGTTCCCATTTCCCCTGTGGGTACCATTATCCTTTTGATCTATCGCTACCTCAGAAGCATGGACATTCTTGCAAGCAACAAAGGAACTATTGAAACTAGTCATGTCTACAGGTTAAACAGTGTGCCCAGTTGGCAGCATATGCAGTTACATTGTCATGCAAGGTTAGAGACAGTTTTGTCTCTGTGGTTAATATTTATATCTGTACCATCTGAGTTCTCACAATCAAGTTCCCAGTCACCAAATAATACCCACCATGTCCCTAATTATTTAAAAATAATTCTTGTCTGCTCCACACTTCTACAGGAGGGCCCAATCCTGCCAACTGAGCATTTTTGGCTCTTATAGTTAGAATCATTCTTCCCAGAATAGTTATGCAAACATGTTACATTAAACTCCATGACCTGCCGTGAGTCCTTCAGGTGAACTACAGTATGTGCTGTAAAGGTAACATCCTGTTTTCTTAAGAAGCCCAGATTCATGGTTACACTTGAAGCATCAAAGGCTTTAGGGTCTGAGTCATCTCCACTGTATACTTTAGGCAATATTCCATGACTCAAAAGGTGAGTCATCAGGAGTAAGTTTTCCCCTCCTAATCTTTATCTCATCTGTGACTGACAAATTAAAACTAAAAGCAGCCAACAGTATGGCTAGCATAGTGATATTAAGGAGAGCTTGTAGCACACAGGCTCCTGGGGTCATGCCCAGAATCATGTAGCAAACAATCCACAGGTCTTTGTAAGCAGACCAGAATCTCCAGGGCTAGTGTTGTGAGGAAGACCACTCATGCTACTCTCAGGACTTGTTCTCCAAAGAATTCACATAGTTCCCACCAGCTAATATCATCTATGCACTAGCCATAGGAAAGGTTTTAAATGCTGTGGTACATGAACAAACTCCGACAATACTGACAAAGATCTTACTCTAACTGCTCTGAATGTTTAAAGAGTCTGAACTGTAGTTCTTCCATCACTGTGTGTGAGTTTTAAAGTCATGTGATGGTGTGAGTGTGGAGTCATATTATATAATTAGTTCCTCATGATCGGGTTCTGAACCTCAGTTGACTCATATTAGTTTATCATTTACAAAAGTAGTAATATCATCATGGTTGAATAACTAGTCTTGGAAATGCCATAATAAATAGGTGCTAGGCAGAACCTATTTACCTCAGAAGAGAGTGAGTAAATCTTATGAAAGTTGCTCTATGGTTATTGATTTCTTATGAAGCACAGGTTTCCAAAGAACTTGCCTGATTACAAGGCAGAGTCAGGGAGACTGCTTTCTTGGGAGCTTTGAATATTGTGACACAGTAAGAATTATGAAGAACTTTGTTTAAATAGTCTGCTTAGTCATCTGTCCTTCTATAGGAAAAATAGGAAAAAGGGGCAAGAAAAACTTGGAAAGTCATTGCTCTAGCTAAAGTTAAATTACGAAGCTGGAAAATTGAGGTTTGTTGCATTATTATATATTTCTATGCTAAAAAGGCACACTTAATAGTGCTTACAGAGCATATCAATACCAAGCTTTCTGCTGAGAAATTAATATCCATGCACTCTCGACCCCGCACCCCATAGTAAAAGATAGGTGCTCTTGTTTTCTTCCTTTTATCTACTAGGAAACAGATATGGAGTAACGATGATAGAAGGCTATGTAGTACTGGTAGCCATGCTTTTCATTCTCAGAAGGAAGTGAAGTTCTCACTCAGAAGCTGTGTTTTCAACCACTTTTACGTTGTGTTTTGTTAATGATCATTTTTGTTGCATGACTATTGCTGAACTGGGATTGACATGTAACCTCTCTCAATGTTCGGAGGTATTTTTTTTTAATAAGTAAGCTTATGGATTCAGGCATGCCTTCACATTATACAGGACAATAATTTGATGTGTAACCATGATTCTGTTTTTTCTTTTTGTAAAGGGTATTATGTAGGCCACATTGGCATAAACTTAATGTGGGGCCAATGATGGACTTGAACTCCCATATTCCTACCTCTATTTCCCAAGTGCTGCCATTTCACTTGTGACAGCATGAATAGACAGCAATAATTTTGTAGAATTCCATGTAGTTGTTTCATCACCGAGGTTTTTAGCTCAATGGGTTCAGATTTTGAAGTTTAACTCTGTAAGTAATATAATTTTTTGAAGTGGAAACATACTTGGCTATGGTAAAATTTCAAATTATGGAGAAATACAGTAGTGTAACATCCTCCTTTCCACTCCCATTTACATACCACTAATATTTGTTGAAGAGTGAAATTTCGAGGCAGAAGACTTGTGGGTAGTAATTGAGTTTTGTCTCCAGATTTTGTCAAAAGCTGTATCTCAGGCTCTAGTTCATATTTGATGATAAATCTTTTCAAGGGTTAGAAAAATAAAGTAAGGAGCATGTCTCATAGGCACATATTTAAGATTAATGTTGGTTAATGGTGAGGGTCAGATAAGCCACTTGTCTCAGTAAGACTGCTTTACCCTGTCTACAGTCACAACATTTTCTTCATCTCCTGCTCCTGTAAGATACTCCTTTACTTTGATTGCTCTGAAATCTTTCATCTACTAGTACTAATAATGATGCAGTCTCTTTAATAAGTCAATATTCACAGTGAAATAATCTTGTCCTGATTTTATATTCTTGGAAGAAAAATATTGGTCTAAAGCAGAGGAACCACACTGATTAACACTCACTGTGATAGACAAGCTTATGAATTAAAGATGGCTTATACACAGTGGACAGTCAGAAAGTAAGTCAACAAACTGGCCATTTCTTTCATTCTTCATAACCCATGAATGTCAGCTTCTTTTTTACATTTTATGTAATTTATAATAAATTTAAAATTGCATACCAATCCAAGTTCCCTATCCCCCCTGTCTTCTCACTACACCCACTATCCCCCCATCCTAACCCACCCCCACAGAGAGGGTGAGGTTTCTCAAGGGGAATCACCCAAGTCTGTCACATCATTTGGGGAAAGACCCAGACCCTCCCAAATGTATCTAGGCTGAACAAGTCATCTTTCCACAGGGAACAGGTTTAAAAATATGGCAGGATTTTCTGAAGGAGGCAGAAGCAAGAGGATCATGAGTTCTAGGACAGCATAGCAATTTCTTAGTACTTATCCCTTCTTTGAAATAAGTTGTAAAAACTCAAAGTATGAAACAGTCATTTCTTGGTCTTTTCCTTGATATCAAAATATCGTTCTTCCTTTCCTTTGATTATTTTTCCCATTCCTCTTCTCTGTTATAGCTCATCGCATTACATATACTGTGCTTGTTATCTTCATGTTCATGTGATATATTCACCATGATATTTCTCAGTGTGATGCAGACTTTCTCATTGAACATAATATCTAGCTAGGTCCAGCAAACCCTGAGCATCTGGGGATGCTCATTGAGGGTGGTATGTCTCTCTATACCACACCCTCTTCCCTTTCCCTTTTTCTTTTGAAGAACCCCTCAGTTCCCCTTCTCATTTAAGGTTTTATGAAAGGCTTCTTCTCGACTGTTTGCTTTCCCTTGACCTTCATAAAGTATAATCATTGAATTTACACTCACCATTCCTTGGCCCTGAGCTGTCCAATTTTAACAGCCTCCTCTATTTCTTTCCTATCATCATAGATCTGAGAGTTGACATGAGACAGTTTGCTCCTGTTGCCTTCTTTTTTATCTAAAAAACATGGTTGTAGGAGTTCATTCCTCCATATTGTATCCAGAAGACATTTTTAAAAACATTTGCCTATATTGGGGCTTCCATTAATGTTTCTTGCATCATTAGTCTGATTCCTGAGTATACATCACAAGAAGTAATCTATTCTTTGTGCACAAAAGCACTCTCCACCTTTCTCTTTAGTTGTGTTCATTTGCAATACAGAATATTTCCCTCCTATACCTTCTTCCCAAGTCCATGAAAAACTCCTCCTAGAATCCTTCCTAATCATGACTGCTGCAAGTGACCCCTTTCCTCATTTCTGTTTTACTGACTTTGGTTACTACTTTCAGAAATCTCATTGTTTCATTTTATATAGTGATTCAAATAACAGAGTGTTTGGGTAATATAAAGTTTGACATTGATGGAGATAAACTTCAAACTTTCAAATACTGTCCAAATCTTGCCCAGCAGTTGTTAAGTTCAAAGAATAAAGAATTTCCTTGGTCTTGTTTGCTTCCATTGCATAATTAGTCATACAAATGCAACTATAGACCTGGTTTTAAGTAGTTAGTAAAAAAAAGTATGACCTACCAAGAGTAAGGGACCAAAATTTCAGTATTTGTAATATTTTTACATGCATTGTTTTCGTCTGTAAGAATGAAAGTGCTTTAAGAATCTTGTATGGTTTTTCATGCCTATAATTTTAGACATCAAAGAGCATGTGAAGTAGGATTGACAAGATTACAAAGTAGCAAGTTAGTAAGTAGCAGATCTGATACATGTGCATTAAAGCCACCATGTCTAACTGAACATATGAATACATGCAGAACACAAGTCAAAAGCAGCATGTGGGAGTTTATGTTCATAATCTCATCACACAGAATGCCGAGAAGCCTGTAAAGAAAGAGAAAAATGGGGGCGGGGGCAACAGAGGCATTGATCAAAGGGAATGGTGAGGTGAATGAAGCATATGTGATATGCAGTGGAAGGGAAATACCGGTGACAGAAATTACAGGTGTGGAAGTGTTGGAGAGGCATTGGTGACACAAGAAGTGCAGGAAAAATCAGGAAGAAAGGGTCTCAGCAGTGGTGAGTGAGGCATAAAATACATAATTTTGGAACTTAATTCAGAGCTATCTGATGAGACAAGACCTCTTGGTTAGTACTCATCAAGTGGCTATGGTTAAGTCTGCCACAAATATTCTGAGGACTTTAGGAAAGACACAATCACCACCAGCAATTACATGGAATCTGAATGGGCTAAACACTATAATCATGAAACAGATGTCAATGATGACTATTCTTTTCAAAAATGAGATATTCATATACATATTTTTTGAATCATAATGGAATGAGAATAAAACAGAAATAAAATATAGTAAACCATAATATGTAAACAGTAAGCAAGTGAGAGTTGGTATATAGATACCAGACCTAGGAGAATGAAAATGAAATCATTTTAGCCCTAAATGGTGACATATAGGAATTCAAGGCAGGAAAACATTGTGATTTCTTGGCAACTCTCAATTACTCATAGAATCATTGTCATAAAACTCACAAACAGAGAAACTCTCATGATTCATACTTGTAAACAAAGTGGGCATGTCAGAAAAATGAAAAGACAATCTAGCAAGGAAAACTCACAGTTGTTATTCTTTCTATAATTAGTAAATATCAACAAAATACATCTTCATAAATGAGAGGTTTACTTCAGAAGTATAATACTTGAAATTCTAGATTTAGAATACCTTCACAGTCACAGGGTAAAAAGCAGTACAAATCTATGTCTAAGAGTACTAATAAATTTGTCTTAATATAAAGTCATGAAGAAAATACATTTTATTTTTTAAATTTTGATTCTTTAATTATTGCTTATATTAATATCTGGCTCCCTGAAATCCACGACCCATTTTTGTTCAGTGCAAGCCCCATTCTGGGGGGCCTCTGCTTTCAGAGCCTAAAGGCCAGGAAAGGCTGCCCATCCCAGAAGCCACGTGACCCAAGAGGGCTCTACAACACTACCGCATTCCAGGTCCCTGCACTGACCCGTCCTGCGGGTCCAGTTATTCAGGGTCTGAAGGAGGGCTGCCTGAAAAAGTCATGGGCAAGAGAAAGAAGGGAGACCAAGTGGCGCAAGAAAAGACAGGAGTCCGTCTGTGCAATGTCAAGGTCTCATTTACTGAAGCTAGAGGATGGGCTTAATGGCCCTGCAATGAGACAGCCTGGGCAAGCGGGGAGAATAGCAGGAAGGAACATCTGGTATTTTCTTGGCCTGGAACATTCTGTATCACGTGGAACATCTTTGTGATTTTCTTTGGAACAGCGAGCAGGAAGGCCCCACAACCTTTTCTCGGAACAGAAGCCATTTGCGGTCCCTCTTGGCTAAACCGTGCCTAATTATAGGTTACAGGAGGCTCACAGGGTTGGGCTTTAAGCCACATAGTTGGGCCTATGGCCCTTTACACTGCACTGCAACCAATCGCACGAGTTCAACCTGCCTGTGCACAGAGATCCTACATGCTTTTGGCTTGATCTGCCACTACCAAAGTTCCATCGAACACAGTGAGTTAAACATTCTAGGCCTGCAGCCTCCCCTGCTGCCTGTTGTGCTCACTCTACACTCTCCACCTGATCAGGAGAGGGTTTTTTTTTTAGTTCAAATTAGGAACAAGCTTGTTTCACATGTCAATCCTTTCTCCCTCTCGATCCCCTCACCATCTCACCATCACCCCTCCTAACCCACCCTGACCTACCCCCACCCCATCCACCCTCCACTCCCCAGGCAGGGGAGGGCCCTCAACCAGGGGCTCCACAAAGTCCACCACATCATCCTGGACCTGGCCTAGGCCCTTCCCCATGGGCCCAGGGTAAGAGTGCATCCCTTCATGTGGGATGGACTCTCAAAGTCCCTTCTTACACCCAGGGAAAAGTCCCTTCTTACACTATCAGGGGCCCCTAGAGTGGAGAGGCCTCCTCATTGACATCCATGTTCAGGGGTCTAGATCAGTCCTGGAATGACCTCCCAGACAGCATCTGGGATGCTGTTCCCCCTTGTTCAGGCCAGCTGTTTCTGTGGGTTTCATGAGCCTGGTACAGACCCCTTCGATCTTCATTCCTCCCTCTCTGCAATTAAGTTCCAGAGTTCAGTTCACTGTGTATCTGTGGATGTCTGCCTCTGCTTCCATCAGCCACTGGATGAGGGCTCTAGAATGGCATAAAAAGTAGTCATCAATATCATTTTAGGGGAAGGATATTTAGGTTATCCTCTCCATAATTGCCTGGACTGTCAGTTTGTGTCATCCTAGTAGGTCTTTGGAAATCTCTCTAGTGCCAGATCTCTCTTAGACTTATAATGGATCCCTGTAATATGGTATCTCTCATTCTGCTCTCCTCAGTTCTTCTCCCAACTCAATATTTCTGCTCCTCCATTTCCTCTCCTCTACTCCTCTTCTCCTGCTCTCATTCTGGCACTCCCTCTCCCCTATTCTCATGCTTCCAATTAGCTCAGGAGTTCCTGCCCCTTCCCAATCCTGGGGTTCATGCATTTATTGCCTAGAGTCCTTCATGTTTCCTAATTTCTTTGGTGAAGAGGATTGTAGGCTGGTAATCCTTTGTTCTATGTCTAAAACCCACATATGAGTGAGTACATACCATGTTTGTCTTTTTGTGATTGGGTTACCTTGCTCAGAATGGTTTCTTATATTTCCAACCATTTTCCTGCAAATTTCAGGATTCCATTGTTTTTTTTTTTTTTCTGGTAAGTAGTACTCCATTGTGTGAATGTACCACATTTTCTCTATCCATTCTTCAATTTTGGGGGCATCTAGGTTGCTTCCAGGTTCTGGCTATTACAAACAATGCTGCTATGAACATCGTTGAACAGATGTCCTTGTTTTATGAATGTGCTTCTTTTGGGGATATGCCTAAGAGTGGGATTGCTGTATCTTGTGGTAGACTGATTCCCATTTTCCTGAGGAGTCACCATACTGATTTCCAAAGTGGCTGTACATGTTGGCACTCCCACCAGCAATGGAGGAGTGTTCCTTTTTCTCCACATCCTCTCCAGCATACATTGTCATTGGTGTTTTCGATGTTAGCCATTCTGACAGGTGTGAGGTGGTATCTCAGAATTGTTTTGAGTTGCATTTCTCTGATGGCCACGGATTTTGAACACTTTCTTAAGTGTCTTTCAGCCATTTTAGATTCCTCTGTTGAGAATTCTCTATTTAGTTCTGCACCCCACTTTTTAATTTCATTGTTTGGTGTCTTGGTGGCTAGCTTCTTGAGTTCATTGTATATTTTGGAAATCTGCCCTCTGTCAGATGTGGAGTTTGTGAAGATATCCTAACCTGTAACCTCTCGTAATACCTGGCACCAACTGAAACCCACGACCCATTCTGGCTCTTTGCAAGCCTGCAGCTAGTAGAACAGAAGCTAAATGGACAGAGCTGTCTACTGTTCAAGCTGAAATGTAGCACATTTATAATAACATAAAGACAGAGAGATGCTCCATTTCAGAGGCACTAGAGGCTAAGCGTGCCTCGGACCATGATGAATTAAAGAATATATGTAACCAACTAGAAACTCAGATAGTCTCTCTCTTTTATTCCTTTGTTACTAAAGTACAGGATACCCAGGATAGGATTCAACAATCGGTTAATGCCATTAAATCAATGGCTGGAAAATGCAAGAGGGACTATGATAGAATCAGCTGCGTTTCAAAGCTTGCATGATGAATTACAGAACAGAGATAACAAACTAGAAAAGTCTATCAAGTCGATTGCTGGGGCAAATCACAAACTTGATTCTAAATTTCAATTCCTGGATGGCACTCTCCATCCAGATGCTAGCTAGGGACGAACTATTACATGTCTAGAAAACCTTGTAGAACAACAGTCACAGCAATTCCTGGATTCAATATCATGCCTTGAAACTTTCATGATGAATGAGATTAAAACCTCCCATGAGGATGTCATGGCTAGGCTAAAGGACCAATTTGAGGACGAGGAGACAGAATCGCTCCACATGGAAGCACCTACTACAAACAGGTATTTCAATCATTCTAAAGTTGTTATGCATACACCGTTAGTCTACTCAGCAACAGTAGTGGAAAAGCCACCAACTAAAAAACACTCCCAGGGGCAGACAGTATGTGTCTGGAAACCAATACAGTATACTAACATTTTCTTCCCATAGGACCCCACAAGGCTACCATCGTCACATTTCAGCAGGAAGTATCTTGGAAGATGCTATGCCCCCATTCCCCATTATTGCTTATTAGGGTTGTGTAAGCTTAGTTAGGAATAACTTTCTTATTGTTAAGAATTGGGATTGGAAGGAGGTGTTCAAGATGGACACCCTTTTAAGATGACTTTAGGGATTATCTAGAATAGACATAGTTAGGATGTGCAATAGCAGATTTTTGTATCTTCTTGTATTTCATCTTTATGATTGTTAATTTTGGATGTTTTACACTATTAAGTTTTAATCCTCTTTTAGGCTAAAAGGGGAATTGTAGGGAGTCATGTAGCCACGCCTCCTAGGAGCTAGCTACAGGTGTGCTTGACTATGCCTGTCAGGGCATGGTCAGGGGAGGTTCAGGATGATGGGTAGGGAGTTCTTAAGGGGCAGCAGACACGTGGGGAGTCCCTCTCTCTGGCTTCCCTAAACTGCTGCCTCTGGGCATGCTCTGGCTTGTGCTTGGCTGGTATTACTTGAATAAAGACATCCTAGCCTGTAACCTCTCATAATAACTTTCTCTTCTAGAAGATTCAGTGTGGCTGGATTTATGGTGAGATCTTTGATCCATTTGTACTTAAGATTTATGCATGGTTACAGATATGGATCTATCTGCAATCTTCTGCATGTCCAAATCCAGCACCATTTGTTGAAGATGCCATCTTTCTTCCATTATATAGATTTAGAATCTTTGTCAAAAATAAGGTGTTCATAGGTGTGTGGGTTAATATCAAGATTTTCAATTTGATTCCATTGGTCTATCTGTCTATTTTGTGCCAGTACCAAGCTGTTTTCAGAACTATGACTCTATAATAGAGCTTGAAGTCAGAGATGGTGATGCCACCAGATGATCCTTTATTGTGCAGTGTTGTTTTGGGTATCCTGGGATTTTTGTTTTTCCATATAAAGTTGAGTATTGTTCTTTCAAGGTCTGTGAAGAACTGTGTTGGAATTTTGATGGGGATTGCATTGACTCTGTAGATTACTTTTGGCAAGATTGCCATTTTTACTATGTTTATTCTACCTATGCAAGAGCATGGGAGATCTTACCTTCTTCTGGTATCTTTTTTCTTTAAAGACTCAAAGTTCTTACTACACAGGTCTTGCACTTTTTTGGTTAGTGTTAAAGCAAGATATTTTATGTTGCTGTGGATCTTGTGAAGTGTGATGTTTCTCTGATTTCTTTCTCATTAAATTCATCATCTGTATAAAGCAGGGCTACTAATTTTTTTGAGTTAGTTTTGTATCCTGCTACTTTGCTGAAGGTGTTTATCAGCTGTAGAAGTTCCCTGGTAGTTTTTTGGGTCACTCATGTAGTCTATCATATCATCTGGAAATAGTAAGAGTTTGACTTCTTCCTTTCCAATTTGTATCCCTTTGATCTCCTTTTGTTGTCTTATTGCTCTAGATAGAGTTTCAAGTACAGAAAAAAGAAAATATTAAGAGCAGCAAAGGAAAAAGCCCAAGTAACATATAATGGCAGACCTATCAGAATCACACCCGACTTCTCAAATTAAACTTTAAAAGCCTGAAGGTCCTGGATAGATACCCTAAAAACACTAAGGGAGCATGGATGCCAACCCAGACTACTGTACCCAGCAAAACTTTCAATCACTATAGATGGAGAAAACAAGATATTCCATGACAAAACCATACTTAAACAATACATATCCACAAATCCAGCACCCCAGAAATTTCTAGAAGGAAAACTCTAACTCAACGAAGATAACTACACTCACAAAAACATAGGCAATAGATAATCCAATTTTACAAAACAGGAAAAGAAACAGGAAGGTGAAATACACACACAATGACACCACCAACAATAAATCCAAAACAAACAGGAACCAACAATCAATGGACATTAATATCTCTCAATGTCAATGGTCTTAACCTGCCCATAAAAAGATGCAGGCTAACAGAATGGATACGAAGACAGAATCCATCCTTCTCCTGTATACAAGAAACACACCTCAACTTCAAAGACAGGCGTTATCTCAGAGTAAAGGGCTGGGAAAAGATTTTCCAATCAAGTGGACCCAAGAAACAAGCTGGTGTAGCAATCCTAATATCTAACAAATTAGACTTCAAACTAAAATCATTCAAAAGTGATGAAGAAGGACATTTCATACTTATCACAGGAAAAGTCCATCAAGATGAAGTCTCAATCCTAAACATGAAAGCACCCACATTTGTAAAAGAAATATTACTAAAGCTCAAACCACACATAAAACCACACACACTTATAGTAGGAGACTTCAACACCCTGATTGGGAGAGTTTTAAATTTCACACAGCCTTCCCCGAGGTTTTTACTGCTTTAGGTGGCTTATGTATGGAAACCTATAGACCTGAAGGATCTTAAGCATATTAAAGAATCAGTTGTCTCATATGGTCTTCATAGCCCATACTTAAAACAGCTATTACATTCATGGGCAACCTTTAATAGGCTGACACCTGCAGATTGGGTAGGATTGTTATCAGCTGTACTTGAGAATTCTTGTCAAATCTAGTGGAAAGCATTGGTATGGGAGGAAGTAAAGCTTCATGAGTGTCAGGACATAAGAGATGGTTATGAAGCTCCCTGGATAAGATTCTTGGTGAGGGTATTTATGCTGACCCACAGGTTTAGGCTGAATATGACTACTATATGGTGTCCCTAGCAGGAAAGCAGCACTAAACTCCTGGGATAAGCTTTGTGAGCCAGGAAGCTTATACAAGAATAGAAGAGGGACCAACAGAACTATTCCAGGAATGGTTAGAAAGGTTGACCAGGGCAGTAGAATTACAAGTAACAGATCTGGCAGTAAGACATTCGATTGTATATAAAAAAGCTTATGACAATGCAAACTCAATATGTAAAAGAATACATTTGCCTTTAAAGATCATATCAGCTCTGCTAGAAGAATGGGTTTTACATATGGCCCACATTGACTATAGTGTGCAAGATGCTGGAGTCTGGGCAGGAGAAGCTATCCGAAGAGGTTTCAAAAGGCAGCAGGAGATAAAGAGTTCCAGAGGTGATGATAGAAGGACTTGGGAATGAAAAACACCTTACAGGAATCAATGTAAGTACCAAGAAGCCAGGGTTCATCACTATTATGAACCAGAACCTTGGGTAGGAAGAGCCATCTCCAGGAGACTATGAAGATGTCAGGAACCTAGATGTTTCAGCTGTGGTAGAATGGGACATATCAAGAGAAATTGTAGGCAAAGAAAGTCTAACGATCCCGCACTAGAAAGGCCACTGCCTTCTGGATTGTGTAGGAGATGTGGTAAGGGCAGACACTGGACTAATGAGTGTAGAAAAACCAGGGACATGCAAGGAACGTGTTAAGGCTGGGAAACTCCGAAGGTGGCCTCAAGAACGTCTCCACATAGAAAAAGATCCAGTCATTTCCGGTAGCAGTGGAAGACAATCTCTCACAGGACGAATAGATAGTTCTTTGTCTATTGTGAAAGAGGACACTGCTATAGATTGTAGTTTGACTAGCGATGAAGAATCAGATAATACTGGACAAGACAAAAAGTGCATATTTTGGCAGACCTCCATCAAAGATAAAGGGCCTCATTTAAAAGTAAAAATCAATAATAAGATTATTAATGGCATTTTAGACACTGGCACTGATGTCACTATTATTACACAAAAGTCCTGGCTGCAGGAGTGGCCACTTAGGGAGGCAAATGTACAATTTTTGGGAATTGGAACTCTATCTAGAGTTCAACAGAGTGTTCACTTGGTGGTCTGCATTGGACCTGAAGGACAGAAAGTGAGAATAAAACCATAAGTGACAATATAGCTATAAATCTCTGGGGTCGTGATCTCTTAATACAATGTAACATTCAAATTAATATCACACCAGTGTCAGATTTGAATTGTGTATAATCTCAGTAAAAGACCTGGTAAGACTATGGGAAACAGTTACCAACCATGCAGGCTGTGCAGAAACTAAATACAAATGATAGACCTTCAGAGGAGCCAAAGGCCCTGCCATTAAAATGGCTTACAGATGAACCTGTCTGGGTAAGGCAATGGCCTTTGACCTCTAGAAGCTTTAGAAAAAGTAGTACAGGAACAGCTAGAGGCTGGACACATAGAGGAGTCTACCAGCCCTTGGAATTCTCCTGTATTTGTTATCAAAAAGAAGTCAGGTAACTGGAGATTGTTGACAGACCTGAGAGCTATAAATAAGGTAATTCAGCCTATGAGGTCTCTACAGCCTGGAATGCTGTTGCCTTTCTTAATAACTAAAGGATGAACGATCATAGTAATTGACTTGAAAGACTATGTTTTCAATATACCATTACAAGAAAATGATAGAGAGAAATTTGCTTTTACTGTACCAACTCTTAATAACTCACAGCCAGTTCGAATATATCAGTGGAAGGTTTAGCCACAAGGGATGCTAAATAGTCCTACTTTGTGTCAACATTTCATACAACAACCTTTGGAAATAATTCGTAAGAAATTTTCACAATCCCTCGTTTATCATTACATGGATGATTTTCTTTTATCAGATTCAAACAAGGAAACTTTGCAACGTATGTTTGACATGGTGAAGGAAGTTCTGCCTAGATGTGGGTTACAGATTGCCCCAGAAAAGATACAAAGAGGAGATTCTATTAAGTATTCAGGTTACGAGATAGACTTACAAAGAATCAGGCCAGAGAAGGTACAAATTAGAAGGGATTGTTATCAAACTCTTAATAGTTTTCAGAAGCTGCTAGTGGAAATTTCTCAATTATAGACAATTATTGGGGTAGAAGGACATGGCTTAAATCATTTAAAAATGACACTTAAAGGTGACAATTACCTAAACAGTCCAAGAATATTATGCACTTAGGCAGAAAAAGAATTAGAATGGGTAGAAAACAGAATATTAGATGTGTATGTAGATCGGATAAACCTTGATTTAGACTGTATTCTGGTTATCTTGCTATCCAGAGGATATCTTTCTGGAATTCTGATGCAGAGGGAAGACACCATATTGGAATGGATATTTCTGCCACATAAACAGAATAAAAAGCTAAAGACATATATGGAGAAGATTTCTGATTTGATTTTAAAGGGTAAATTAAGACTTCTTCAACTGACTGGAAAAGATCCAGCAGAAATTATAGTACCTTTAACTAATGAAGAAATTTCCTCCCTATGGAAGGATAATGAATATCGGCAAATAGCTCTTACTGACTTTTTGGGAATGATTAGCGACAACTATCCCAAAACTGACAGAATTAAATTCATAAAAACGACATTCTGGATTCTTCCACGTATTGTAAGACAAACTCCCATTTCTGGAATTCTTATTTTCTACATTGATGCCAACAAATGAGGTAAGGCTGGTTATAAAGCAGGTGAGGTAAATAAAGTAGTTCAAAGTCTTTATACATCTGTACAGAAGGCAGAATTATATGCAATTCTCATGGTACTTTTGGATCTTTTGGATTTTACAGAAACTCTTAATATAGTTACTGATTCCCAATATGCACATTGAGACTGCAGAATTCATTCCTGATAATACAGAATTAACCATGTTGTTTCTACAATTACAGGAAACTCTGTACATTATGCATATCAGATCCCATAGGGTCTGCCAGGCCCACTAGCACAAGGCAATGAAATTGATTGTTTATTAATTGGAAGTGTGCTAGAAGCCTCAGAATTGCATAAGAAACATCATGTAAATAGAAAAGTTTTAAAAAGGACTTCTCCATCACTTGGCAACAAGCCAGAGATGGTGAGAAACTGTCCTACTTGTTCCTTTTATAACCAAAATCCACTGCCAGCAGGCTATAATCCTAAAGGCATTCAGGGGAATGAGGTCTGGCAGATTGGTTGTCTTCCACTTTACGGATTTTGGAAATTTGAAATATGTGCATCATACTATAGACACATTCTCAGGGTTCCAATGGGCTACTGCTCTCAACTCTGAAAAAGCTGATTCTGTTATTACACACCTGCTAGAGGTGATGGCAGTTATGGTTATCCCTGCACAAATATAAACTGACAATGCTCCAGCATATGTCTCCACAAAATTGGAACGGTTTTTCAAATATTATAACATAAAGCATGTCACCAGTATACCACACAATCCTAGAGGACAAGCAGTGGTTGAAAGATCTAATAGAACACTTAAGGAGATGCTCCATAGATAGGCTGGGAAGACAAAACCCCCAAACAGGGGTTGCATAATGCTTTATTGACACTAAACTTTCTTAATGCCAATAAAAAAGGACAAACAGCTGCAGAAAGACACTGGACTACGGAAAAAAACTGCTGAACTGAATCAACCAGTGTACTTCAAAGATGTACTAACCTTGGTATGGGAAGCCTGGACATGTGTTACATTGGGGTAGGGGTTTTCCATTTGTTTCCACAGGAGAAGAAAAACTGTGGATACCATCGAAGTTGATCAAGATTCAAGTTGAAAAAGACAAACCTCTTGACAAGGACAAGTGACAGGTATTTTATTGAACTAAATAGAAACCTCCCAAAGGAAAGGGAAGTGTTTTGCTTCTATCTTCACAGGAAAACTCATCTCCAGAAGTCCAAGAACACTACATGGGTAGATGCTTAAGATGAGAAGGCAGCTATAACCTTCAAACAAAAGCAATGTGCCATATGGTAAATTTTATAGCTGTCTCTCAAATAACTCTGTTTCTCTTTATTTTTCTAGTCCCTATTCAAGTAAATCAATGCTGGATTTAGAGTTGCATTTGGCTTTCCTCTTCTAAAATCCAAGCACATTGTTTAACTAAATTTTAGAGTTTCTGTATTGTATCAAGAAGCCAATTGATGTAATACAGAATGATAGAAGAATTTGGGGACTGTCTTTGTCTTTCTTGGGTCTTTCCTTCAAGGTGTACACCGTCTCATAATCTTTATTTTACCATGGTTGCCTTTTCCAGCATGCATATACATACAAGCAAACATTTCTCTGCTAACACTTATGTTTTAGTCCCACACAGCCAATGAAGAACCACCTGACAGCATTCCCTGGACAATCCGGAAGGAAACTGGGCCATACCTCCTAGACTGCACTGGATCCAACTTACTCCGTTTCAACTGACACTCTGACAAGTTGAGGATTTCAACCTAGATCTTCAATCAAGAAAATCCCATCTAACATGGACTGGATATAATCCATTAGAGACTTTCACTATACTAACGTTTTCTTCCCACAGGACCCCACGAGGCTACCATTGTCCCATTTCAACAGGAAGTAACTTGGAGGATGCTACACTCCTGATCCCCATTATTGTCTATTAGGGTAGTGTAAGCCTAGTTAGGGATAGCTTACTATTGTTTATGGTTGGGATTGGAAGGAGGTGTTCAGGCTTGGACACCTCTTTTCAGATGACTTAGGGTTTAGCAGATGTAGACATAGTTAGGATGTGTCATAGCAGATTATTGTATATTCTTGTATTTCACCTTTATGATTGTTAATTTTGGATACTTTACACTGTTAAGCTTTAATCTTCTTTTAGACTAAAGGGGGAATTATAGGGGACAGTGTAAGCCATGCCTGCTAGAAGCTGGCTACAGGTGTGCCTGACCATGCTTGTCAGGACGTGGTCAAGATGAGGTCAGGATGAGGCATGATAGGGTTTTAAGGGGCTGCAAGGCACATGGGAGCCCCTTCTCTCTGTCCTCCTAGTGCCCCTGGCACTTTCTGGCTTGCGTTTGGCTGGTGTTTTTCTAATAAAGGATATCCTTATCATAAACTCCTTTTATTTCTCAATACCTACCCCAATTCCCTTGTGCTCCCACCCTCCCATGTTCCCTACCAACCCTCCCCGAACCCATGCTCCAACTCCGCCCCAGGGGTAGTGAAGCCCTCCACCAGGGACTTTCAAAGTCTGTCATATCATTTGGGGGATACTATCGAAGCTGATTCTGGGCTGCAATAGTATCCCTCCATAGGGAATGAGCTCCTAAAATCCATTTGTGCTCTAGGGTTAAAGACTGGCTCCATTGTAAGAGGTCCTATAGACTGTCTTGACCTCCTAGCTGGCACCCACATTCAGAGGGCTTGGTTCAGTCCAATGCTGTTTCCCCAGATCTATGACTAGGGTCTCCATGCTCTCACTAGATCAGGTCAACTGTTTCTGTGGGTTTCTGCAGCACTGTCTTGGCTCCTTTGTTCATCCCTCCCTCTCCACAATTGGATTCCAAGAGTATGGTTCAGTGCTTAGCTGTAGGTGCATTTCTGCTTTGAACAGCTACTGGATGAAGGCTCTAGGAATGGTAACCAAGGCAGACAACAATCTCATTATAGGGGAAGGGTATCAAAGGCATTTTTCTCCACCACTGCTTGGATTCTTAGTTGGGTTCATCCCTGTGGATCCCCTAACATTTCCTCAATGCCAGACGTCTTTCCATACTGTATGCCCTCACTATATCAAGGCATCTCCTTTCTTGCCCTCCTCTATTCCTCATCTGTCCTCTTGTTCTCCTTTCCGCTTCTTGTTTCCCACCTCTTTCCTCTCCAACCCTGCTCTATGCTTCCACTTTTTTCAGCGGTTCTTGTCCCCATCCCCTTCTTTGAGGGACTATGCAATCTTCTCTTGGGGGCCTCATTGTTTCCTAGCTCCTCTGGCAGAGTGGATTGTAGACTGGTAATCCTTTGTTATATATCCAAAAGTCATATATGAGTGACTACATACTATGTTTATCTTTCTGTGACTGGGTTACCTCACTCAGGATGGTTTCTTCTAGTTCCATCCATTTGCCTGTGAATTTCAAGGTTCCATTGTTTTTTTTTTCTGCTGAGTAGTACTCCATTGTGTAAATGTACCACATTTTGTCTATCCATTCTTCCAGGTTCTATCTATTACAAATAATAGATAGAACTGCTTTGAACATATGTCCTTATTGTATGAATGTGAATCTATTCAGGATGTTCTGGCTTTCAAAGTTTCCATTGAGAAGTCTTTTGTAATTTGGATAGGTCTGCCTTTATATGTAACTTGGCCTTTTCCTTTTGCTGCTCTTAATATTTTTTCTTCATTCTGTAAGGTTTTTGTTTTGATTATTATGTGGCAGGGTGACTTTTTTTGTGGTCCAATCTATTTGGTGTTTTGTAAGCTTCTTGTACTTTCCTAGGTATATCCTTCTTTAGGTTGGGGAAGTTTTCTTCTATGATTTTGTTGAATATGCTTTCTGTACGTTTGAGCTGAATTTCTTCACCTTCTTTTATAGCTATTCTTAGGTTTAGTCCTTTCCCGGGGTCCCATATTTCTTGGATATTTTGTGCTAGGGAGTTGTTTAACTTGTGATTTTCTTTGGTTGATGACTGTATATCCTCCAGTGAGTCTTCAACACCTGAGATTCTCTCTCCATCTCTTGGATTAAATTGGTAATACTTACATCAGTGGTTCCTGCTTGTTTACTCAGCTTTTCTATTTCCAGCGTCCCCTCATTCTGTATTTTCTTTATTTTTTCTAATTCTGCATTCAAGCTGTGAACTGTTTGAACTGTTTCCTTAAATTATTTGGTTGCTTTTGGATTTCTTCAGATTATTTAAGAGATTTATTTATTTCTTGAATTTTTTGGTTTGTATTTTCCTCCACTTCATGTAATTTTTTCCTTGCTTTTTCATTGATTTCTCTAAGGGATTTTCTTGTTTCCTCTTCAAAGGTCTCTACCATCTTCATAATATAATTTTCAATGTCCATCTCTTCCTTATCCTCTGCATTGGGTTTTTCAGTTCTTGTTGGTGTGGAGTCCCTAGATTCTGGTGGTGTCATATTGGTCTTTCTGTTGTTGAGTGTGCTCTTATTGTGTCATCTTCCCATCCCTTCTTCGAGTGGGTGCAGGTGGCATCTCTCCCTCTCTTCTTGTCTCCTCACGCAAAGGGTGGAGGGTTGAGGAGGGACCAAGTGTGAAGTGTGTCCAGACTCAGGGTGAGCCTTCCTTTCTGGGCAGGTCCACTCTACTGGAGGGGCAGGCTCAGGAAGAAGTGAGGAGTGGTTTATGGGGGAGTTGGGGCCAGAGGAGAGCCCAGAGTTACCACAGGTGGAAGGCCACAGGCAGAAGCCAGAGGGCTGAGGGGGAACAAGGATGAGGTGTGGCCAGACTCAGGGTGGACTCCCCTGACTGTGCAGGTCCAGTCTACTAGAGGGGAACTCTCAGGAAAAATCGAGCAGGGATTGATAGGGGGAGTTGGGGCCAGAGGGGAGCCCAGACTCACCTCAGGCAGCAGGCAGAGGGCAGAGGGCAGAGGGCAGAGGGCAGAGGTCAGAGGGCACCACTTTTAATTTTCTTATCCTTAGATAATATCTGAATGGCATGTAAGCTGCCTTCCAAAAACAGTGTTCTATCTGCTAGCTTGCCATTATCCTCAGACATGGAACAAATTCTTTCTTCTAGAAGGCCATCTTTATGTTCTATGTTTGAATTTTATTTCTTAGATCCTTATAGTCTTATCCAATATTCTCAATCCCTCTTTGTAAGTATCCCATGCCTCCCATTTTATTTTTCATATCCTCAGTGCTGTGTTCAATATTTTAATCCTTCTCTCTAATTCATCAATAGTCATGGAATTCAAATAATCATCAGTAAAACACAACCTATAGGTGGGTGAGACCACAGCTTCTTAGTGAGAACTTCAATTCTCTCTGAGAATAAAAAGCATGGCTACCAGTACTACATACCCTTCTACCATCATTACTTCATGTCTGTTTCCTAGAAGATAAAAGCAAGAAAACAAGAGCACCTACCTTTCACTGTGAGCTCTGGGAGTCTAGAGTGTATGAATAATAATTTCTCAGCATAAAGCTTGGTATTGATATGCTATGTAAGATCTATTAAGTGTGCCTTTTAGCATGGAAAGACATCTCAATACAACAAATCTCAGTTTACCAGCTTCATAATTTAAAATTAGCTAGAGGCAATGACTTTTCAAGTTTTCCTTTCCCTTCTTTTCCTATTTTTCCTATAGAAGGACAGATGACTAAGCAGATTATTAAAGCAAAGTTTCTCCTAATTCTTGCTGTGACACAATACTCAAATCTCCCAAGACTCTGCCCCACTCTGCCTTGTAATCAGGCCAGTTCTTTGGAAACCTGTGCCTCATAAGAAATCAATAGCCATGGAGCAACTTTCATAAGATTTGCTCACTCTCTTCTGAGGTAAATAGGCTCTGCCTAGCAGCTATTGTATTATGCCATTTCTAAGACTAGTTATTCACCCATGATGATACCACTACTTTTGTACATGGTAAACTAATATGAGTCATAACTGAGGTTCAGAACAAGATTCTGAGGAACTAATTATATATAATATGACTTGACACTCACACCATCACATGACTTTAAAACACACAAACAGTGATGGAAGAACTACAGTTC
Source organism: Cricetulus griseus (assembly GCF_003668045.3). NCBI lineage: Eukaryota > Metazoa > Chordata > Mammalia > Rodentia > Cricetidae > Cricetulus > Cricetulus griseus. The sequence goes on along the minus strand of NW_023276806.1, from coordinate 50,745,307 downwards.
AGACTCTTTAATCATTGAGAGCAGTTATATTAAGAACTCTGTCAGTATCATTTTAGTTTATTCATGCACTAGATCATTTAAAACTTTTTCTATTGCTAATGTATAGATGATATTAACTAGTGGAAGCTATGTGACTTCTTTAGAGAACAACTCCTGAGAGTAGTATAAGTGGCATTCCTTGACACAAGCTCTGGAGAACCTGATATGCTTGGCAAAGACCTGTGAACTGTTTGCTGCATGATTCTGGCCATGACCCCAGGAGCCTGTGTACTACATGTGCTCCTTGCTTTCACTATGCAAGCAATACTTCTGGTTGCACTAGCAAGTGGAAATTATTTCTACCACTCTCTGCCTGTCAGGAGACTGTATGGGAGAATCATAAATGAGTAGATGGAAGACTGAGATGAATTATGATTGAATTCATACATTCTTAGGTGAAGTTGACTTTTATCCTTACTTGAGGGTCCTCATGAGGAATATTTGGCACAGTTCCTTGTTGTATATGTTTTACTACTCACTCCATCCTCTTTTTTTTGATGTAAACTGTTCTCTTCAGAGTTTCAAGTTTCTTAGCCCTTTCACTACTGAAATTATAAACATAAAAAGCACAGCCAATTGTAGACAGGTATTCTCAGAATATTTTGGTTTGTATTTTCCTCCATTTCATGTAATTTTTCCTTGTTTTTTTTCATTGATTTCTCTAAGGGAATTTCTTATTTCCTCTTTAATGGTCTCTGCCATCTTCATAATATAATTTTAAGGTCCATATCTTCCTTATCCTCTGCATTGTGCTTTTCAGTTGTTGCTGATGTGGAGTCCCTAGGATTCCCTAGACCTATCATATTGGTCTTTCTGTTGTTGAGTGTGCTCTTATTGTGTCATCTTCCCATCCCTTCTTCGAGTGGGTGCAGGTGGCATCTCTCCCTCTCTTCTAGTCTCCTCAAGCAAAGGGTGGAGGGAGGAGGAGGGACCAAGTGTGAGGTATGTCCAGACTTAGGGTGAGCCTTCCTTTCTGGGCAGGTCTACTTTACTGGAGGGGCAGGCTCAGGAAGAAAGAGAGGGGTTATGGGGAAGTTGGGGCAGAGCAGAGTCCAGACTCACCTCAGGCATCAGGCAGAGGCCAGAGAGCAGAGGGGGACAAGGGTGAGGTGTGGCCAGTCTTGGGGTGGGCTCCCCTGGCTGGGCAGGTCCACTCTCCTGAGAGGCAGGCTCAGGAAGAAGTGAGGAGCAGTTTTCAGGGGGAGTTCAGGCCAGAGGAGAGCTCAGACTCATCTCATGTGGCAGGCAGCAGGCAGCAGGCAGCAGGCAGAAGGCAGAGGGCTGAGGGGGGACAAGGAAAAAGTGTTCCCAGACTCATGGTGGGCCTTCCTGTCTTGGCAGGTCCAATCTACTGGAGGATCAGGCTCAGGAAGAAGGAGGGGGTAATGGGGAAGTTGGGGGCAAAGCAGTGACCAGACTCACCTCAGGCAGCCTTCATTGGAGACTAGGGGAGGGCAAGGGGTATGGCCAGACACAGGGTGGGCTGCCTGGGCTGGGCAGTTCCACTCTGCTGGAGGGGAATTCTCAGGAAGAATCAAGGAGGCATTGATGGGGGCAGTTGGGGCCAGAGGAGAGTCCAGACTCTCCCCAGGCAGCAGGGGGAGGGCAGAGGGCAGCACATTTAATACTCTTTTTTTCCATTTCTTTATTTTTAATTTTATTTTTTGTAACATTTTTTTAGTTCAAATGAGGAACAAGCTTGCTTCACATGTCAAACCCTTCTCCCTCCATGCCCCCAACCTTCCCCTCAACCCCCTACCTGCCCTCCACCCCATCCACCCTCTAATCCCCAGGCAGGGTAGGGCCCTCGATGGGCCTCCATAAAGTCGACCACATCACCCTGGGCCTGGCCTAGGGCCTTCCCCCTGTGTCCAGGCGAAGAGTGCATACCTTAACATGGAATGGACTCTCAAAGTCCCTTGTTACACTAGGGAAAAATAATAATCCACTACCAAGGGCCCCCTAGAGTGTGGAGGCCTCCTCATTGACATCCATGTTTAGGTGTCTGATTCAGTCCTGTGCTGGCCTCCCAGACAGCAGTCTGGGGTCCATGTGCTCCCCCTTGTTCAGGACAGCTGATTCTGTGGGTTTCACCAGCCTGGTACGGACCCCTTTGATCTTCATTCCTCTCTCTCTACAACTAGGTTCCAGAGTTCATTGTATATCTGTGGGTGTCTGCCTCTGCTTCCATCAGCCACTAGATGAGGGCTCTAGGATGGCATAAAAAGTAGTAATCAGTCTCATTATAGGGGAAGGGAATTTAGGTTATCCTCTCCATCATTGCCTAGATTGTCGTGTCATCCTTGTAGATCTCTGGAAATCTCCCTAGTGCCAGATCTCTCCTTGGACCTATAATGGCTTGCTCTGATATGGTATCCCTCATCCTGCACTCCTCTATTCTTCCCCCAACTCAACATTTCTGCTCTTCCATTTCCTTCTTTCCCTGCCTCTTCTCCTCCTCTCATTCTGCCAGCTCCCTCTCCACTACCCTCATGCTCCCAATTAGGCCAGGAGATAGTGGCCCTTCCCATTCTCTGGGGTCCATGCATTTTTTTCTCTTAGAGCCCAGACTCATCTCAGGTAGGAGGCAGAGGGAAGTACATTTAATATTCTTATCCTTAGATATTATCTGTATGGCATGTACGCTACCTTCCAGAAACAGTGTTCTATCTGCTAGCTTGTCATTATCCTCAGACATGGAACAAATTCTATCTTCTAGTTGGCCATTTTTATGTTCTTTTTTCCATCTTTTTTATTTGAATTAGAAATGAGACTGTTTTACATGTCACTCCCAGGTTCCCCTTCCTCCCTCTTCCCCTACCTCCCCCCGAAACTAAAAGCCCACCTATCACATATCCTTTCTGCTCCTCAGGGAGGGTTCGGCCTTCCATAGGGGGTCATCAGCATCTATCATTTCCTTTGGGATAGGGCCTAGGCCGACCCTGGTGTGTCTTGGCTCGGGAACTATACCTCTATGTGGATTGGGCTCCCAAAGAACACACCCATGCTAGGGATAAGTACTGAATTACTACAGTAGGTCTTGTAGATTTCTGAGGTCTCTTCCTTGAAACCCAGGTTTCCAGGGTCTTGATCTGTCCTATGCTGGTATCCCAGCTATCAGTCTGGGGATCAAGAGCTCACCATTGTTCAGGTCAGCTGTTTCTGTGGGTTTCACTAGCCTGATCTGGACCCCTTTGCTCATCACTTGTTCTTCTCTGCAAATGGATTCCAGTTCAGTTCAGGGATTATCTGTTGGTGTCTGCTTCTACTTCCACAAGCTGCTGGATGAAGACTAAAGGAAGGCATAAAAGACAGACATCAATCTCATTATCAGGGGAGGGCATTTAAGGTAGCCTCTCCTCTGTTGCTTAGATTGTTAGTTGGTGTCATCTTTGTAGATCTCCAGACCTTTCCCTAGTGCCTGATTTCTCTGTAAACCTAAAATGTCTCCCTCTATTATGGTATCTCCTTTCTTGTCTTCTTTTGAGTCTTCCCCTGACTCAACCTTTCTGCTCCCTCATGTCCTCCTCACACCTCCTCTTCTCCCCTTCTCATTCTCCTAGTACCCTCCCCCTCCTCCTTGTTCCCAATTTTCTCAGGAGATCTTGACCCTTTCACCTTCTCCAGGGGACCACGTATGCTTTCTTAGGGTCCTCCTTGTTTACTAGCGTCTCTGGCATTGTGGATTTTAGGCAAGTAATCCTTTGTTCTATGTCTAAAATCCACATATGAGTGAGTACATACCATGTTTGTCTTTTTGTGATTGGGTGACCTTGCTCAGAATGGTTTCTTATATTTCCAACCATTTTCCTGCAAATTCCAAGATTCCATTGTTTTTTTCTGGTAAGTAGTACCACATTTTCTCTATCCATTCTTCAATTGGGGGGCATCTAGGTTGCTTCCAGGTTCTGGCTATTACAAACAATGCTGCTATGAACATCGATGTCCTGGTTTTATGAATGTGCTTCTTTTGGGGATATGCCTAAGAGTGGGATTGCTGCATCTTGTGGTAGACTGATTCCCATTTTCCTGAGGAGTCACCATACTGATTTCCAAAGTGGCTGTACATGTTGGCACTCCTACCAGCATTTGAGGAGTGTTCCTCTTTTTCCATATCCTCTCCAGCATAAACTACCATTGGTGTATGCTGGATTGTAGAAGACTGCAGACAGTCCATGTCTATCACCCTGCACAAAACTTAAGTCCAAATGGATCAAGACCTTAACATCAATCCAGCCACACTGAACCTATTAGAAGACAACATGGGAAATACCCTTGAATTAATTGGAACAGGAGACCACTTTCTGAACATTAAACCAGTAGCACAGACACTGAAATTAACAATTGATAAATGGGACTTCCTGAAATTGAGAAGCTGTTGTAAGGCAAAGGACACAGTCAGCAAGACAAAATGGCAGCCCACAGACTGGGAAAAGATATTCACCAGGGCTGATATCCAAAATATACAAAGAACTCAAGAAGCTAGTCTCCAAAACACCAAACAATCCAATTAAAAAGTGGGGTACAGAATTAAATAGATAATTCTCAACTGAGGAATCTAAAATGGCTGAAAGGCACATAAGAAAGTGTTCAACATCCTTAGCCATCAGGGAAATGCAAATCAAAACAACTCTGAGATACCATCTTACTATCGTTAGAATGGCAAAAATCATTTTTATGTTCTATGCTTTGAATTTTATTTCTTAGATCCTTAATGCCTCAACCCCATGCCTCCTATTTTGTTTGTCATATCCTCGGTGCTGTGTTCAATATTTTCAATCCTTCTTTCTGACTCATCAATAGCCATGAAACCAAAATAATCATTAATAAAACACAACCTATAGGTGGGTGAGACCACAGCTTCTTAGTGAGAACTTCACTTCCCTCTGAGAATAAAAAGCATGGCTACCAGTACTACATACCCTTCTACCATCATTACTTCATGTCTGTTTCCTAGAAGATAAAAGCAAGAAAACAAGAGCACCTACCTTTCACTGTGAGCTCTGGGAGTCTAGAGTGTATAAATAATAATTTCTCAGCATAAAGCTTGGTATTGATATGCTATGTAAGATCTATTAAGTGTGCCTTTTAGCATGGAAAGACATCTCAATACAACAAATCTCAGTTTACCAGCTTCATAATTTAAAATTAGCTAGAGGCAATGACTTTTCAAGTTTTCCTTTCCCTTCTTTTCCTATTTTTCCTATAGAAGGACAGATGACTAAGCAGATTATTAAAGCAAAGTTTCTCCTAATTCTTGCTGTGACACAATACTCAAATCTCCCAAGACTCTGCCCCACTCTGCCTTGTAATCAGGCCAGTTCTTTGGAAACCTGTGCCTCATAAGAAATCAATAGCCATGGAGCAACTTTCATAAGATTTGCTCACTCTCTTCTGAGGTAAATAGGCTCTGCCTAGCAGCTATTGTATTATGCCATTTCTAAGACTAGTTATTCACCCATGATGATACCACTACTTTTGTACATGGTAAACTAATATGAGTCATAACTGAGGTTCAGAACCAGATTCTGAGGAACTAATTATATATAATATGACTTGACACTCACACCATCACATGACTTTAAAACACACAAACAGTGATGGAAGAACTACAGTTCAGACTCTTTAATCATTGAGAGCAGTTATATTAAGAACTCTGTCAGTATCATTTTAGTTTATTCATGCACTAGATCATTTAAAACTTTTTCTATTGCTAATGTATAGATGATATTAACTAGTGGAAGCTATGTGACTTCTTTAGAGAACAACTCCTGAGAGTAGTATAAGTGGCATTCCTTGACACAAGCTCTGGAGAACCTGATATGCTTGGCAAAGACCTGTGAACTGTTTGCTGCATGATTCTGGCCATGACCCCAGGAGCCTGTGTACTACATGTGCTCCTTGCTTTCACTATGCAAGCAATACTTCTGGTTGCACTAGCAAGTGGAAATTATTTCTACCACTCTCTGCCTGTCAGGAGACTGTATGGGAGAATCATAAATGAGTAGATGGAAGACTGAGATGAATTATGATTGAATTCATACATTCTTAGGTGAAGTTGACTTTTATCCTTACTTGAGGGTCCTCATGAGGAATATTTGGCACAGTTCCTTGTTGTATATGTTTTACTACTCACTCCATCCTCTTTTTTTTGATGTAAACTGTTCTCTTCAGAGTTTCAAGTTTCTTAGCCCTTTCACTACTGAAATTATAAACATAAAAAGCACAGCCAATTGTAGACAGGTATTCTCAGAATATTTTGGTTTGTATTTTCCTCCATTTCATGTAATTTTTCCTTGTTTTTTTTCATTGATTTCTCTAAGGGAATTTCTTATTTCCTCTTTAATGGTCTCTGCCATCTTCATAATATAATTTTAAGGTCCATATCTTCCTTATCCTCTGCATTGTGCTTTTCAGTTGTTGCTGATGTGGAGTCCCTAGGATTCCCTAGACCTATCATATTGGTCTTTCTGTTGTTGAGTGTGCTCTTATTGTGTCATCTTCCCATCCCTTCTTCGAGTGGGTGCAGGTGGCATCTCTCCCTCTCTTCTAGTCTCCTCAAGCAAAGGGTGGAGGGAGGAGGAGGGACCAAGTGTGAGGTATGTCCAGACTTAGGGTGAGCCTTCCTTTCTGGGCAGGTCTACTTTACTGGAGGGGCAGGCTCAGGAAGAAAGAGAGGGGTTATGGGGAAGTTGGGGCAGAGCAGAGTCCAGACTCACCTCAGGCATCAGGCAGAGGCCAGAGAGCAGAGGGGGACAAGGGTGAGGTGTGGCCAGTCTTGGGGTGGGCTCCCCTGGCTGGGCAGGTCCACTCTCCTGAGAGGCAGGCTCAGGAAGAAGTGAGGAGCAGTTTTCAGGGGGAGTTCAGGCCAGAGGAGAGCTCAGACTCATCTCATGTGGCAGGCAGCAGGCAGCAGGCAGCAGGCAGAAGGCAGAGGGCTGAGGGGGGACAAGGAAAAAGTGTTCCCAGACTCATGGTGGGCCTTCCTGTCTTGGCAGGTCCAATCTACTGGAGGATCAGGCTCAGGAAGAAGGAGGGGGTAATGGGGAAGTTGGGGGCAAAGCAGTGACCAGACTCACCTCAGGCAGCCTTCATTGGAGACTAGGGGAGGGCAAGGGGTATGGCCAGACACAGGGTGGGCTGCCTGGGCTGGGCAGTTCCACTCTGCTGGAGGGGAATTCTCAGGAAGAATCAAGGAGGCATTGATGGGGGCAGTTGGGGCCAGAGGAGAGTCCAGACTCTCCCCAGGCAGCAGGGGGAGGGCAGAGGGCAGCACATTTAATACTCTTTTTTTCCATTTCTTTATTTTTAATTTTATTTTTTGTAACATTTTTTTAGTTCAAATGAGGAACAAGCTTGCTTCACATGTCAAACCCTTCTCCCTCCATGCCCCCAACCTTCCCCTCAACCCCCTACCTGCCCTCCACCCCATCCACCCTCTAATCCCCAGGCAGGGTAGGGCCCTCGATGGGCCTCCATAAAGTCGACCACATCACCCTGGGCCTGGCCTAGGGCCTTCCCCCTGTGTCCAGGCGAAGAGTGCATACCTTAACATGGAATGGACTCTCAAAGTCCCTTGTTACACTAGGGAAAAATAATAATCCACTACCAAGGGCCCCCTAGAGTGTGGAGGCCTCCTCATTGACATCCATGTTTAGGTGTCTGATTCAGTCCTGTGCTGGCCTCCCAGACAGCAGTCTGGGGTCCATGTGCTCCCCCTTGTTCAGGACAGCTGATTCTGTGGGTTTCACCAGCCTGGTACGGACCCCTTTGATCTTCATTCCTCTCTCTCTACAACTAGGTTCCAGAGTTCATTGTATATCTGTGGGTGTCTGCCTCTGCTTCCATCAGCCACTAGATGAGGGCTCTAGGATGGCATAAAAAGTAGTAATCAGTCTCATTATAGGGGAAGGGAATTTAGGTTATCCTCTCCATCATTGCCTAGATTGTCGTGTCATCCTTGTAGATCTCTGGAAATCTCCCTAGTGCCAGATCTCTCCTTGGACCTATAATGGCTTGCTCTGATATGGTATCCCTCATCCTGCACTCCTCTATTCTTCCCCCAACTCAACATTTCTGCTCTTCCATTTCCTTCTTTCCCTGCCTCTTCTCCTCCTCTCATTCTGCCAGCTCCCTCTCCACTACCCTCATGCTCCCAATTAGGCCAGGAGATAGTGGCCCTTCCCATTCTCTGGGGTCCATGCATTTTTTTCTCTTAGAGCCCAGACTCATCTCAGGTAGGAGGCAGAGGGAAGTACATTTAATATTCTTATCCTTAGATATTATCTGTATGGCATGTACGCTACCTTCCAGAAACAGTGTTCTATCTGCTAGCTTGTCATTATCCTCAGACATGGAACAAATTCTATCTTCTAGTTGGCCATTTTTATGTTCTTTTTTCCATCTTTTTTATTTGAATTAGAAATGAGACTGTTTTACATGTCACTCCCAGGTTCCCCTTCCTCCCTCTTCCCCTACCTCCCCCCGAAACTAAAAGCCCACCTATCACATATCCTTTCTGCTCCTCAGGGAGGGTTCGGCCTTCCATAGGGGGTCATCAGCATCTATCATTTCCTTTGGGATAGGGCCTAGGCCGACCCTGGTGTGTCTTGGCTCGGGAACTATACCTCTATGTGGATTGGGCTCCCAAAGAACACACCCATGCTAGGGATAAGTACTGAATTACTACAGTAGGTCTTGTAGATTTCTGAGGTCTCTTCCTTGAAACCCAGGTTTCCAGGGTCTTGATCTGTCCTATGCTGGTATCCCAGCTATCAGTCTGGGGATCAAGAGCTCACCATTGTTCAGGTCAGCTGTTTCTGTGGGTTTCACTAGCCTGATCTGGACCCCTTTGCTCATCACTTGTTCTTCTCTGCAAATGGATTCCAGTTCAGTTCAGGGATTATCTGTTGGTGTCTGCTTCTACTTCCACAAGCTGCTGGATGAAGACTAAAGGAAGGCATAAAAGACAGACATCAATCTCATTATCAGGGGAGGGCATTTAAGGTAGCCTCTCCTCTGTTGCTTAGATTGTTAGTTGGTGTCATCTTTGTAGATCTCCAGACCTTTCCCTAGTGCCTGATTTCTCTGTAAACCTAAAATGTCTCCCTCTATTATGGTATCTCCTTTCTTGTCTTCTTTTGAGTCTTCCCCTGACTCAACCTTTCTGCTCCCTCATGTCCTCCTCACACCTCCTCTTCTCCCCTTCTCATTCTCCTAGTACCCTCCCCCTCCTCCTTGTTCCCAATTTTCTCAGGAGATCTTGACCCTTTCACCTTCTCCAGGGGACCACGTATGCTTTCTTAGGGTCCTCCTTGTTTACTAGCGTCTCTGGCATTGTGGATTTTAGGCAAGTAATCCTTTGTTCTATGTCTAAAATCCACATATGAGTGAGTACATACCATGTTTGTCTTTTTGTGATTGGGTGACCTTGCTCAGAATGGTTTCTTATATTTCCAACCATTTTCCTGCAAATTCCAAGATTCCATTGTTTTTTTCTGGTAAGTAGTACCACATTTTCTCTATCCATTCTTCAATTGGGGGGCATCTAGGTTGCTTCCAGGTTCTGGCTATTACAAACAATGCTGCTATGAACATCGATGTCCTGGTTTTATGAATGTGCTTCTTTTGGGGATATGCCTAAGAGTGGGATTGCTGCATCTTGTGGTAGACTGATTCCCATTTTCCTGAGGAGTCACCATACTGATTTCCAAAGTGGCTGTACATGTTGGCACTCCTACCAGCATTTGAGGAGTGTTCCTCTTTTTCCATATCCTCTCCAGCATAAACTACCATTGGTGTATGCTGGATTGTAGAAGACTGCAGACAGTCCATGTCTATCACCCTGCACAAAACTTAAGTCCAAATGGATCAAGACCTTAACATCAATCCAGCCACACTGAACCTATTAGAAGACAACATGGGAAATACCCTTGAATTAATTGGAACAGGAGACCACTTTCTGAACATTAAACCAGTAGCACAGACACTGAAATTAACAATTGATAAATGGGACTTCCTGAAATTGAGAAGCTGTTGTAAGGCAAAGGACACAGTCAGCAAGACAAAATGGCAGCCCACAGACTGGGAAAAGATATTCACCAGGGCTGATATCCAAAATATACAAAGAACTCAAGAAGCTAGTCTCCAAAACACCAAACAATCCAATTAAAAAGTGGGGTACAGAATTAAATAGATAATTCTCAACTGAGGAATCTAAAATGGCTGAAAGGCACATAAGAAAGTGTTCAACATCCTTAGCCATCAGGGAAATGCAAATCAAAACAACTCTGAGATACCATCTTACTATCGTTAGAATGGCAAAAATCATTTTTATGTTCTATGCTTTGAATTTTATTTCTTAGATCCTTAATGCCTCAACCCCATGCCTCCTATTTTGTTTGTCATATCCTCGGTGCTGTGTTCAATATTTTCAATCCTTCTTTCTGACTCATCAATAGCCATGAAACCAAAATAATCATTAATAAAACACAACCTATAGGTGGGTGAGACCACAGCTTCTTAGTGAGAACTTCACTTCCCTCTGAGAATAAAAAGCATGGCTACCAGTACTACATACCCTTCTACCATCATTACTTCATGTCTGTTTCCTAGAAGATAAAAGCAAGAAAACAAGAGCACCTACCTTTCACTGTGAGCTCTGGGAGTCTAGAGTGTATAAATAATAATTTCTCAGCATAAAGCTTGGTATTGATATGCTATGTAAGATCTATTAAGTGTGCCTTTTAGCATGGAAAGACATCTCAATACAACAAATCTCAGTTTACCAGCTTCATAATTTAAAATTAGCTAGAGGCAATGACTTTTCAAGTTTTCCTTTCCCTTCTTTTCCTATTTTTCCTATAGAAGGACAGATGACTAAGCAGATTATTAAAGCAAAGTTTCTCCTAATTCTTGCTGTGACACAATACTCAAATCTCCCAAGACTCTGCCCCACTCTGCCTTGTAATCAGGCCAGTTCTTTGGAAACCTGTGCCTCATAAGAAATCAATAGCCATGGAGCAACTTTCATAAGATTTGCTCACTCTCTTCTGAGGTAAATAGGCTCTGCCTAGCAGCTATTGTATTATGCCATTTCTAAGACTAGTTATTCACCCATGATGATACCACTACTTTTGTACATGGTAAACTAATATGAGTCATAACTGAGGTTCAGAACCAGATTCTGAGGAACTAATTATATATAATATGACTTGACACTCACACCATCACATGACTTTAAAACACACAAACAGTGATGGAAGAACTACAGTTCAGACTCTTTAATCATTGAGAGCAGTTATATTAAGAACTCTGTCAGTATCATTTTAGTTTATTCATGCACTAGATCATTTAAAACTTTTCCTATTGCTAATGTATAGATGATATTAACTAGTGGAAGCTATGTGACTTGTTTAGAGAACAACTCCTGAGAGTAGTATAAGTGGCATTCCTTGAAACACTAGCCCTGGAGAACCTGATATGCTTGGCAAAGACCTGTGAACTGTTTGCTGCTTGATCCTGGCCATGACCCCAGGAGCCTGTGTACTACATGTGCTCCTTGCTTTCACTATGCAAGCAATACTTCTGGTTGCACTAGCAAGTGGAAATTATTTCTACCACTCTGTGCCTGTCAGGGGACTCTATGGGACATTCATAAATGAGTGGATGGAAGATTGAGAGGCATTCTGATTGACCCCATACATTCTTAGGTGAAGTTGACCTTTAATTTACTAAAACTGTATAGAATCTCAAGAACTATGGTAAGGTTCCTATGTGCCATGAAAAACACATTTTCCACCTGCTGAGTATTTTGTTTAATCCCAAGTCAATAACATACACAAAATATAAACAAGATGACTTGGGACCCTATAGAAGTTTATGGGAAATTGATATCAATATGTCATAAAGAGAGGATCTGCACTGGACTTTGAGGAATTAGTATGATTGGGATTGGGATAGAAATTCACGATGAGCCATGTGTGACATCTAGAGGAGTGACTTGCAGAGGACATTTGAGAGTAGTAAGTACATTATTTCGATGAATTTGAAACTTAATATGGTATAATAGTAGTAAACAGGGTCTGAAGGGGAAAATTGGAATGAATTTTAAACACAGAAGTCAAAAATGAGGATCCAGTATTTTATGAAAGGAGAAATTTTAACATAATCATCTTTAAGTATTAGTGACTGAGAACAGTTTCTATTAATTCTTCATGTCAGCATACATATAGAAAACTGGAGAGTACTTGGGAGCTGAAGAAGGAACATGCCTTCTTAGGGAAAAATGTCTTGTTACTTTACCTTGAAAATACTCTATAGAACAAGAGTTGTCAGAATATTTAATTCTCTAAAGGGAGATATTCCCACAGTCACTGACCTTAAAACTTTCATTTGAATGACTGAAGGAAGTAAAAATATTTGTAAATGACTCACAATTTACATGAAATAATATTATTTCCTTGGAATAAGAATGTATGTTTGATTAGCCATGAAATACACACAGTAAAAATGAATTACTTTATCTAAAGAGGTAATAGATAACTACACACACACCATGAATCAAACATTCCACCGAGAAATGATGTGATGACTGAGATTGCAAATGATATAAAAAGACAAGTAAGTGAAGCACTCCTGTAGCGGTCTTGAAGACACCATGGACAAGCTCCTTCTTGTTGCAGGTGAGTTAATAATCAGACATAGAGCCTCAGTCTTACCTGATTCTCTCCTCACAGGATCTGACCAGGAAGGAATTTTGATATGACAGCTCTTTGCTTTAACATTTACTGTTTGCCACCAAAAATTTTCTTTCCTTATTTAGTCTTTCCCTAGCTCTCATAAGTCCATAGATGAGAGAATACTTTTGCCCCCACTGCTACCACAGGCATCTCACTAATGTCTCACCTTCATTCAATGCTTCCTTTAAACTTCTTTTTATTAGTCATTCATTGTCTTACTCTGCTTGTTTTATAGTACCTGCCTGAAATTCCACTTCTGTTTCTTTTCAAGTTGGTATTCTGGTGATATTTTTTTGTTTTTTGAGAGATCGACAACAGTAGAGTCTGAGAATCAGCTATCCAAATTTACTTTACTTTTCTCTTTTCTGAATTGTTTCACATCGTTCTATTTTATTAATGACTTAAATTGTCACATGAAGAGTCATTCTGTCATTCAAAACTTAGATTTTGGCATTTAAAGCCAAGTTGTTCACAATTTACCAGTTGCTCCAAATCTGTGCCCTGCATATTTTCTCGGCTTTAGAAACTTATTCAATTGACACTGAAGCTCATTGTCTAAAAGATTCACAGTAGGTATGCTCTATTGTTTATGATAATTATTTAAACCTAAAATTTCAGCACTCTAGAGGAACAGTTAGAACATACTAGAGTGGACGGCCAATCAGGGATACCTAGTGACAGACTCTGACTCAAAGAATAAAACAACAAAAAGAGGAAACATCCTCAAATCTAAATTGTTACTTTATAACTAAAAATGGCATATGGAGCAAATTATCTCTCAAGGGCTTTTAATAGATGCTTCCAAATAATGGCCAAGGCTCCAAAATGCATTGAATGATGTATTTTAGATGTTGTCTTGGCTGGGGGAATGTTTGACTCATTGCAGCTCTAGGGATTAGGGATCCTGAGTGTGTATGCTCACTAAATAAATTATCTAGTGAGTAAATTCATTCATTGTCACTGGCAGAGATAGTAGATATCAAGTTGTGTTAAAAAAAAAATGGGGGCTGGAGAGATGGCTCAGAGTTTAAGAGTACTAGCTGTTCTTCCATAGGTCCTGAGTACAATTTCCAATAACCAACCACATGTGGCTCACAACCATCTGAAATGAGATATGGTGCCTTCTTCTAGCCTGCAGACATATATGGAGGCATAATGTTGTATACATAATAAATAAATAAATCCTTTAAAAAATGACACATGAGATGTAAAATGGGGACATTACTAGGCTTTACTAATCAGTGTAGAGAATTTGAAAGGAATGATAACTTCAAGGTCCACACCTGTAAAGCCTATAGTTAGTAGGATGTGTTACAAAACTGGCAATTTGATCCTCATTGTTCTTTGAACTGATCCAGAGAAAATGTGTCTTCTCTCTCTCTAGGTTTGGCCATTGTTCTGAGTGCTCAGTTGGGTAAGTTTGTAAGACCCCCAAAGAGGTACTTTCGTAGAAGGAGACCCGCACCCAGGAATCAGTGAGACCACAGACTTGGATGCAAAACCGCAGGAGGTTTTATTAGAGACGCGGGTACCCGGGGTGACTTAGCTTCTGTGTGGCTAAGCGCCCCGAGCCAAGGGAAAGGGGTCCTTATATAGGGAAAAAGGCGCAGCTAGGTGCAGGGATTCTATTGGATAATTCTAATGAGGCATTGTACAGAGCTATTCTCATTGGTCAATGTAAATGAGGTGCTATACAGGGTTATTCAAATGAGGCGAAGTACAGAGTTATTCAAATGAGGTGAAACACAGAGTCTTTCAAATGAGGCGAAATACAGAATCATTTCTATTGGATGGTTCAAATGAGACACAGAGCCATTCCAGATCAGCATTTTCTCAAGGTCTGGTGTCTGGTACAACAGACTCAATTCCCCCCCACTCCGCGTCCAGATGGCTGACCTTGGGGGCGGAGACCTTGGGACGGAGTGTTTCTCATCTGGCGGGGGCTCAGGGGCAGGGCTCCAGGCCGGCTAACTTGGTGTTTGTTCTCATGCGGGCCCACCTGGTGCTTGCCCTCATGCCGGCCCACCTGGTGCTCCTTCTCCGGCTGGGCGTGCGGCAGGTGGCGGATAAAGGCCGCCGGGGGTGAGGATCGGGGAAGCCGCCAACAGGAGGAAGAGGAGACAAACTTGAGAAAGAAAGGGCTAAGGGGCAGGGGTCTTTCAAGTTATTGGCAAAAGCCTTGCTTTAATATTAGTCTCTAATCCTGAATAATTATTCCTAATGGGATCACCTGCTTGTCTTAAATTGTTTTAGTATTACTTTCTCATACTGGTTTATTGGCAAAAGATGTTATGAGATAATCTACTTGGCAGAAATGAAGTGGTTAAATTAGTGACTAATACACTCATATCAACTTTCACTGCTCCCCACTCTAATGAAATGCACTAAGAGTTTTGAAACTGGTAAATTATGGGTATAAGGGCTCATAAGATGGCTCCACTCTAAATTGACTAAAGGCCAGAGAGTTCAAAACTTTCCTTGGTAAGTCATATGACCTAAAGGTCAAAGACATTACTACAGTAGGATGTTTGATCTTGGCTTTGAGATTCTAATCTAAATAACAGACTTAGTCTGAGGTGTGGTTACCCATGACGCTCAAGGCCAGGTAATGAGAAATTAAATATAACGTGTGATGACTGAATCCTTGGAGAAAAGAGAAAGAAAAGTTTGTTTGTTCATATACATGATACCATGTTCCCCTTTTTGGTTAGGTACTTAAGATGGCAAAAATATAATTTGTGGTGTTTAGTATTGACTGAATCTGCCCTCCTGACATTTATTCTGTGTCTCCATCTTTTCTGTTAATGTTTTTAACTAACTTTCTTCAATCCACAGTACCCCTCTCAGGTACAATTGGTGGGTTAGTCAGCTGAATTCTGACTGTAACCCCACAAAGACAGCTTCCCAAATCTGAGTTTCACAGGAATAGTTAACTTGTTTTCTCAAGAGGCTCCAAAGTTTAATCATGATTTGACTGTGAATCTGCACACTTCATGAAGAAATGTACAATTATTAATTTGAATAATTCAGTATAACCAATGAATTAATAATAGCAAGAGGAAGAGGGCATGCAAAATTGTTAGCAAGCTCACTGGAATCTACATGAGGCCATTGTTCTGACAACTTTCCACAGGTTCTGCCTACCAGCTGATGTGCTATTATACCAGGTGGGCCAAGGACCGGCCTGATGTGGGGAGTTTCAAACCTGGTGACATTGACCCTAACCTGTGCACTCACATAATCTATGCCTTTGCTGGGATGCAGAACAATGAGATCACCACAATAAGCCCAGAGGACTTGAAGGAGTATGAAGCTCTAAATAACCTGAAAACCAGGTAAGAGAAGGACCAGGTAAGAGATACCTGGTTTGGTATTTATCTGTCAATGGTTGCCACATCCCAATGCATCTTTAAATGTAGGTCAGAATCAAAGTGCTTGAGCTGACAATCTGCCAATGTATTTTTCTTGAATTTTAAATTGAGACAGAGAGTTATTTTTGTGTATCAACTTTGATTGCTGCTTATAGTACAGAACGGCTCATCACACCATTAGCATATGTGTTACCTCACCTACTTCTATTGAACATGGTAAGAATGCTTCTTATCCAATGTTATTGTCATATTCTTCACATCTTATTAATGTTTACCATGTTTTCCCCATTCTCTCTCTTTGTACCATTTTCTAAATATCAGCATTCTACTTTCTCATGCTATGTGTCTGAACATTTTAGTTTGTATTTATAAGTCAGACCATATTTTATTTGTCTATCAGTCACCTTTAGAACATAATAAAATGTCCAACTAACTCACAAATGGAGTTCCAAACACAGCCTGCATTCATTTTACAGTCAAATAGTATTGCAGGCTTTATGAATTGTACACCATCTCTCCATTTCCAATGCAAGATACTTTCTGCGATAATCATATGTTGTGTTTTGTAAAAAATGCTACACTTCCTGTCCAGTGCTCTTATTCTTTGTAAAGAAAATGATTCCATATAAACTAAGCGCTGCAGATTCTGGGTTATGTGGCAATTTTATCTTTCTGAAGGATCCCCACAGTGCTTTCCCATGTGACTATTGTTGTACAAATGTTTTTGTATTCATACCCATGATAAAATTGGTCATCTTCACCTTTATTGAGAGGTCATCTCAATGTGGTTGTAATCTAATTGTTTCTCTCAAAAATGCATAAGGTTGATTTTCATTCACCTGTTAGGTTTCATCTTTTGAGAAATGTGTATCTTTGGTCACTTTTGCAATGATGATCTATTTCTTTATATGTAGTTTATTCCATTCCTGATATCTATATTCAAATTAATACCTTATCATTGTATAATATATTTTCACCCAGCTTAATATAATTTCTTTCTGCAGATGATTTCTCTCTAACTCTAATGTCTTCTCACAACTGCTGATCTTCATTATTTGAAAGCCAATGTTTCAAAACACCTATTTCCATGAATGTACACTTCCATCAGAATTTTCTGTATTTATTTATGGTGGGTGAAATTTAGTAAAGCTAAAAGAATCTGTCATTTTATGTGATCAGGAAGAATATGAGCTAACTATGGTTCTAATTTTTGGCACAGAAATGCAGTCAGCACACTACATAGAAAACTTGAGTTGAGAACCTTACTTTAAATCCTTGCACTAGCTAGGCAGTGGCGGTGCATACCTTTAATCCCAGCACTGGGGAGGCAGAGGCAGGTGGATCTCTCTGTGTTTGAGACCAGCCTGGTCTACAAGAGCTAGTTTCAGGTCAGCCTCCCAAGTCACAGAGAAACCCTGTCTCAAAAAAAAAAAAAACACCATGCACAAAACATATAACAAAGAATTTTAGTATAAAATTTTCAGAGACAATGGAAAATTGTATTGAGATGGGATTATTCTTCCTGGTATCGCACTACTAAATAAAACAAGGAATGTACAAATCACACTGCAACTGTTTTTATATTTGTCTTTTTCTGTGGTCTTTAAGGAAAATGGAGTTGAAAACTCTCCTCGCCATTGGAGGCTCAGATTTTGGATCTATGACGTAAGTTCTACACACATAGCCTATTGCTTTTTGTTAAAGTAACCTAACGGTGGCAACACAATCAATTTCCATTACTTCACATTTTTAGAAGGGTATTAAGAATACTCATTTGGAAAATAGGTTAAGTTCTAATTTATTTCACTAGAAGCTCAACTTAGATAGAATGTGCTCTTACAGGTCCATGTGTGTCTTTCACAAGTTCTAATTAATTTGTGTATTCTGTCTGCCATCCTCTGAATGTTAGTTACCTACTACGGAGAGATGTTTCTTAAAAAAATAAAATCCTCCAGGTCAGAGGAGTGTCATTTACTTACTGCTTCTGTCCATCATTTGGGAACTGAATTGAGGGTCCTCACAGAGAAGAAACATACTTTGAGTTATCATGAACTAGAGTGTATTTGAAGATGGTATATGATTGATTGACAAGGATGGAAAGCTATTAAAAGTGAAGGGGCAATGGTACAGTAGTTATGGCAGGGATCACAAAACAAAGGAGATGATGAAGTTGTAAGGCTAACAGGTGATTTGCAAGGGGAGACTGAAAACAAACCAAGGAGCCTTGGAGAACAACACAGAATCTGAAATGAGCTTCAAACTGTCTTAATCCAATGTGGTATTTTCACACAAATCTTCATCTTCCTTTGGTCTCTTTAAGGTTCAGTGCCATGGTGTCTACTGCTCAGAACCGTCAGACTTTCATTAAGTCAGTCATCAAATTCCTGCGCCATTATAATTTTGATGGGCTGAACCTGGACTGGCAGTACCCGGCATCTCGTGGAAGCCCACCTAAGGACAAGCATCTCTTTAGTCTCCTGGTGAAGGTAGGGGAATCAGGAGATGTCTTTAGTCCTAGAAGATTCAAAGTCTCTTCTTTCCATGGAGAACTGGGTTGTTCTAGAATAAAACAAACTTGAATTAATAATTATAGATTCTTACCATTGCATAGGCCCTGAAATATCATTCATTGATTCAACAAGCATGTGGGACCACACAACAACACATGCATGTGTAGAATGATAATGTATCTTCATATGTTGTCTATTGTATGAAATCCAGAATCATTATGATCTCTATGTTACAGACAAATAACTAATATGCTGAAAGAGCTGTAGTAAATTTGCCAGAATCACTCAGATAACAGGATCATCTTTACCAGTTTTGTTTCTCTACAGAGTTCTAGCCTCGTAACATTACATCAGAACATGTACTATGACTGAATATGTTAGACTAGATGCTAGGTAATAAGTACAGGCTAAAGATGAAAATAAAGAAGGATCTTTTGCTTCTAGTTGTTCTCATCTGAGGTATAACACTATCATCTAGAAAACAATTGAAGTGCATCCTGGTGATGTCCATGAAAGGATTTAATAGGGTAGTAAAGAAAGGAAATTATCTGAGTATCTGACTGTGTGCCAAGAAGGATTAAAAAACACTTCTGGGAAAGTGATGCTTGAATTTATGCTGGGAAAATAGCTATTGTCATAAAATTGGTAAGGATGGGTCTGTCACAAAAAGTGATAGAAACTAATGAAAAAGTTACCTAATGAATCATGTGAGTTTATAAATGTGGCAATTTCTGATTGTGTGGGAACTTTAGTTTTACATGAAGATATATAATTCTCCTATTCTCCTGCAAGAACATGGGGTTCTTTGAGGGGTTGTAGACAGTGGGGAAATATGATGGGATTTGGTATTTTGAGTGATTATTATGATATTAACTAAAAATAGAGTGAGTAGACAAAGATTCAATAGAAAACCATTAAAGTAATTTATAGGACCTGTGATCAAGACAAAAGAAAATGGTTTCACAAGATGTAAGGATGGCATGTAGATAGAGAAGATAAAAACATGGGGTCATTTTGTGTTAGAGATGAGAAAATATCCCAAATTTTAGACATAAATTACCATATCAGAGAACATTTCTTTGTTGAGAGTAAAATATAAAATATTTCCTTTGTAGTGGGAACTGATCATTCTAACTATGAACATAGTGAAAGTAAAGTATATAAACTGAAAGGATGATGATAATGGACTTCGTATTTTAGGACTTCACTTGACTGTTTGGACATTCTCAAGAAGCAGGGGGTGGGGATGATCATCAAGCAAAAAAAAAAAAAGAATAATAACCAAAGATTGGGGAAATTTTGTTTTTACACTATACTTATTCCCTTTTATGATACTTCTATAAAAAAGAAAAACTTTGATTATTTGTATATTTAATTTTTGACCAATTGGTCTACCAGTGATCTACACAGCTTCACTCAGCAAGAGATTCTTTTCAACAACCTTCTAACCACTAGATATTTCCCCAAGCTCTGAAGAGTTTCACTATTACATGTCTATTAAATGGTAGGTAGCTTCTATTGAGTGGTTATGGCATGAATAATAATATGGAACAAACTTATGTGCAAAATTTACAATTTTGAGCCATGTTTTCTAATTAATTTCTCTTCATAGGACAAAATTAAATTTCAAATGACAAACATCAGTCGTCATTTTTATTCACTTAATATATGGAGAAAGCTTAAATAATCTTTCCTTTGCTTCTTCATCCAATAAAGTAATCTTATCATTTGATCTCCTTGCCACATGGCCAATTCTGGACACACACTTAGAAACAGTTTCTGGAAACCCCAAAGTCAGCAATGAGAGAGAACACAAGGATTGTCACTAAGAAGAGTCGCATGGAATCTAGGCAGATTACAACAGGCACACAATTTAACCCGTGAGTCACACAGTTCTTGCCACCTCCCACTTCATCAACACATTTTGGACTGCTGTGGGGCCAATCCACTCAGCAATGGCAGCAGCTCTCCATGGCACTCCAAAAAGGTGAAGGGCACTGCTAAAAGTCATTTTCAGAGAGTTAAATACAAGAAAAGCTCTGACCACACATTGGGGCCTGGATACTGACCACTAGAACTGACTAGATGTTTGACTTGGTAATATTTTTAAATGTCTATGCATGTTTGGAAGCCATATATTAAATTGTAGCATTTAATCTCCAGAATTTGTTGAGGTAATAACAAATAGTAAATTAAGAGAAAATCAGAGAATGTGTATTAAAATAATTTAAGTCTATATACATTTATTGTGAAAAGAACTGAAATAAAGGTGAAATAAAAACATCATTTTTTAGGAGATACGAGATGCTTTCGAGAAAGAATCTTTAGAGCAACACAAGACTAGGCTGTTAATCACTGCCACAGTAGCTGGAATCATCAAGATCATTGAGGATGGGTACAAGATCCCTGATCTGTCACAGTAAGTGGGAACCCATACTCACAAATTCTGTGGATATTTACACAGAACACACTCATTCCCAGTCTTCCTTGGTGCTCTAAAATCTCTGATTATAGGCCTAATAAATAGAGTGTTTTGCTTATATTGGCCACAATAACATTACTCAGCCTGAATTGGATTGAAGTTTCAAATAAGGTTTTCATTTATTCTTTAAATATTTCATACATTTATTTTGCATATTTTAATTAAAATTATTAAAAAATGCCTCCCCAGAAATTCACCTCATGCATTATAACTGCTATCTCACTGAGTTTCATTTTTTTGTTTTGAGTTGTTTATGTCCTTACCATTATTTTAATCCAATCAGATTTGCCATTATGTGCATGATTGTGGGGTTATCCTTAGTTTGACAGACACATAACTGTAGCAAGATGCACAAGGGAGTTTGAGTTTATTTCTGTCAGAAGCATTAAAACACCAATAGCTTCCTTACCAAGTTTAACACATGGAATGGCCAATGTTTTGATTTTAGCTGATTGATAATTGGTAAATTTTGTGATATGTAGGGTCTATCTGAAAGTAAGACTATATTGGGTTTTCTCCACCGACCAGGTTGCACAACACTTTTTGACATGATGTAGGCTTGCCAACAGGAAAACAGGTTTTCATTGTCATTTTCAGGTTATCCCTCTAGTTTTCAGTTAATTTGTTTCCAACTCAACAATCAGATCTTAGCATTCTGTTACACTGAGCAGCAATGTTACAGTGAGCAGTGGTGTTACAGTGAGCATTAAAGGCAAAAGGCAACATGGTTGGTTGTGATGCCTACATGGCCAGTAGCATGTAGGGAGATCTCCCCTACCTAACACAAACTCACCCATTTAATTAACTAAGGCCTGTTGAAGATTATTTTGTGTCCATGCTGCATACTTCTGCTCAAACTCCTTTCTGTGTTTCTTATTTTTAGTTAGCTTACAAGTTTGTTGGTTGGCATTTGTCTTCTTTCTATAATCTTTATTTTATTATAAGCCACTCTCTTTCCTCACATCTCTACTCTGACTTAAAAATATTTCACATATAAATCAAAACCCTTTCAATTCTCCTGTGTTTTTTAATCCACCTGGATTAATTTCTTACTTGAGCAGAAGAATGTAACTTTCAACATAGGATTTTCCAGAACCTTTCCTTAAAGTTAAAAAGAAATTAGAAAAGGGGAGTAGACAAGGTAGGAAATTTAAAATCTTGATGGATTGGGAGGTTTTACAACTAAGCTTTTAGAAATTTGACCAAAGGAAGAATGATTCTTAGAACTTTCCTTTTTTCCAGGTCCCTTGATTACATTCAGGTCATGACATATGATCTTCATAGCTACCAGGATGGCTACACTGGAGAAAACAGTCCCCTCTACAAATATCCAGAGGACCATGGCATTTATGCCTACCTCAATGTGGTAAGCTTGGATAACCTCAAATAAAAATGGGAAATGCCTAATATCTTAGGAGAGTCAAGCACAAAATAAACACTAGATGAGATAATTCAGTCCTCTTAAACCACTTAGCATATCTGAAAAACTGTAGTCAGCAATATATTTGGAAAAACCCATCTAATTAATTTTTCACTAGTATCATACAATCTGTGCTGCCAGAGCAGGGAGCTAACCCAAATAAGCACAGACCATCACCTGTTTTGACTATAAATTTATGTCGGTTACTGCAGGATTACATCATGACCTATTGGAAGAACCATGGGGCTGATCCTAAGAAGCTCATTGTTGGATTCCCAGCCTATGGACAAACCTTCACACTGAGTGACCCCTCTAACAATGGACTCCGTGCCCCTACCATTGGTGCTGGCCCTCCAGGGAAGTACACAAATAAAGCAGGATTATGGGCCTACTATGAGGTCAGTGGATTATTGTAGAGTGGTCAATGAATAGCAGGCCCAGGTCTTTATCTGTGTGCTAAAATACGCTGAAAATGAATGTTCATTATATGCAGTGCTATCACCTAAGCTGAGTGACCATTCCAAATTGCTATACTTTTATCATATTTCTTTATTAATAATTAATAGAAGTTCTTTAGGACATACAAGATTCCTTCATGCAAGAGATCAGTGGTACTTAACCTTCCTAATGCTGTGATCCTATTATTTAGTTCCTCATGTGTGGTTACCTTCAACCAAAGTATTATTTTGTTGCTACTTCATAACTACAAATTTGCTACTGTCATGAATCATAATGTAAATATCTGATTTGCAGGATATCTGATATATGACTAGTCTGGATGCCACTAACTACAGGTTGAAAACATAAGTCATACCCTTAGGTCTACTAATAAGACTATAGATATTCCATGAAAAATTACTTATCATCCCCTGTAGGAATTTGATGGATGCTGAAATGACAGGCAAAAATATGAACAATGTATCTATATATGAAATTATTTTTATCTTTACAATTCCTCTGTGGCCCAACTTTATTTGATAAGCTGGCTCTTGGGTTCAGTTTCTAGCAATACATATAAAAAGGATAAAATACTGAGAGTATACATGCAACTATTACTGTGATCCTGTTTCTTCAAATTGCAGGACCTGGCACAGGAGAATTACAAGTTTGAAGACTGTCTTAGGTATAGACTGAGACTCTGTCAAAATGTAAAAATGTAAAAAGAACTGTAGATACATCTCAGTTGTAGATAATTTATGTAGCCTGAGTAACCACCTGTATGGATGCCATGCCTACCTAGAGTAAAAGAGAACATTGCCTCTTATTTTATTTTAAGACAAATAAAGCTCATAATAAAATGGACTTAAAATCCACAAAGAATGGAAAGAAATAAAAACAAAGTGTATGCTATTATTCTTTCTTGGTATTGATATTTAAATATTTGAATCTGTTGAATATTTAAAGATTTGCTACTTCCTGAATCATGGAGCCACTGAGGAATGGAATGCTGCTCAGGAAGTTCCCTATGCTTTTAAGGACAGGGAATGGGTTGGCTATGATAATCCCGCCAGCTTCCAGATGGAGGTAATTTTAGTCAATTGGTTGTGCCGAGATCTCATTTCTGACTCACAGGAATCAAGTAACTCATGTCCTCTGTTTTTACAGGCTCAGTGGCTCAAGGACAACAACTTTGGAGGTGCCATGGTCTGGCCTCTGGACATGGATGACTTCACTGGTTCATTCTGTAACCAGGGAAAGTTTCCTCTGACCACTGCCTTAGCAAAAGCTCTCAATGTCCAGAGTCAAAGTAAGTGACAGCATGGATATATTGGTATGCAATGCCCTTCATCAATGAAAGGTAGTCTTGACAGTTTCTTCTCCAGATCCCAGAGAGCATTTTCCCATTTTATCTGTGGGAACTTTCCTAGATGAGAGAAAGTTTCTGACCTTTGCAAACCTCTTCATTCCTATAATTTATATTGCACATTTATATGAAACATGGACTACATTTTGTGTTGAGTGAGGTGTTCCGTATCTACTAAGTCTTCAAGGCATAAGAGTCCACAGCATCTTTAGTCACTTTAAATTTTCCAATCTTTCACTCTTTAAGGATCTCCATTAGAATTTATGTATGCCCCCTTGGGGATTTTTGTCAGAAAAACTTCAACAATGCTCCAATGCATGACTGTATACATATACTCTGATATACCACATATAATGAGGTTTTTTTAATCAAACTCAGTTGCTTACTGGGTATTCAGGAAGTATTGTTAATGGAAAAAAAGTAAATTTAATTGCTCTCAAATAGGCAATGAAGACTTGGGAATGTAATAAAAGCTGATTTTTGTGGTAACTTTCCCTAACAGCCAAGTCTGTATTTGTCTTGTGATCTAACTTGAGAAACTATGAAGTTAACTACATCTCCAGTTCATGAAGTTGTTATCTTAGTACTTCTCTTCCTTTCTATTTATTGATTTCCTTCTCTCCAGGATCACATTTTGGCCTTTTTTTTTATGTTTCAGGCTATAAGGCAACTTGTCGTGAGGAGCTTTAACCTGTAATTGGTCTTTAAGTCATGAGAATAATTGCAAGATCAGCAGCTTTGGGGCAGTGGTTTACATGTCAACCTCCCATAGAAAATAACATAAGTAGCTTCCAATCCTATCTGAATTGAATCACAGACCAACACAACTGTCATGTGGGTCTTGTGCTAGCACCAACTGTGATTGCAACAAGGCATGGTCTTCAACTGTCAGCTTTGTGCAAGCTCTGAACATCCTCCCATGCTTCTCCTTAAGCCATCCATTTCCTGCCTAGCATTTATAAATAAAAATTCACGTTCAAATCATGAGCATCTATTGGGTTTTGTGTGTTATTTGGATTAAATCCTTTGTTGGTGTGAAATGCTCTCTGCTCAGAGGTGGTAGTGGTAAAAGAGGCTGTGTGAATAATGGTAGATCTAATTTGCCTTCTGTTTTCTATCTGCATACTTGATTCTGTAGGAAATTGAGAGTTATGGGATAATACTTGATGTTTTATAAAGGTTTAGAATGCAGGAAGAAGTGTCTATTCCATGTTGACCATACTTTATTAGTAGACACTGACTCCAGGATTCCTGTTGAAACCCAGAAATCGTTTCTAAGACACTCATGCATGTCCTTGCATGACCCAAATCTGTTAGAGCACCTCCTGGATTTGCAGATTTTGAAGATATGTAAGGACTTCTCATGAGGAGCCTTCCCATTACTGAAATTGAAGTAGATCCTACCTAAGCTGCCTCATTCAATGAAACCAGTGTTGGAGGCTGTTTTCTACCCCCTCATCCCGTTAAAGTCTGTTAGTTAAATGCTGTTAGTTTTTTATATACTTTGCGTTAGTCATATGGATATTCACACTACCAATGAATTCCTTTGGATGTGGTGTAGATTCATCTATGGTGATAATTTGTTTATGATCTAACAAATAAACCTTGCCCGAAGTTCTGAGTGCAAAGCTAGCCACACTAGTTATCCATAGATTGCACACTCTGAGACCTGGCCTGAACCCCAAAGAGCATGAGAGCCTACTCCTTAGTCCTTTTATCCCATCCCTTTTGCATACCTGTGACTATGCCCAAATGGGGATGGTCAGCATTACAGGTACATGGGAATTCTCCCTAAAATTCCCCTTTTAGACTAAAAACCTTAGACTTGAAACAAACTAATTGTGTACAAAATGTCTTAGCATATGTAAAAGCATATATACATAGAAGATGAAGGATAATTATGCACCCACCATTGGAAGCAGAAAGAAGACTGTAAACAGTAAGATGAATTATGATATGTGATATACAAATTATTCATAAGTTCCATCATACAATCATACAAGGATCTCTAACGGTGTAAGTTGTCTATAGCTAATAATCACTAAGGTGAATCTTAAGAAGATATAATAATCTACCTCTGTCTCATCCTAACCCTATCTATCCCATCTAAACTCTAAAGTCATCTGAAAGAGATGTCCAAGTTTGAACATCTCCTTCCAAACCAACTCTAAACAATAGAAAACTAACTCTAAACAAGTGTACATTAGTGTACACTTAGTGTCAGTAGTAGCGAAAGGGGTTGTAGTATTCTCAGAATTACTTCCTTCTGAAATGGGACAACAACAACCTCCTGGAGTCCTGTAGGAAGAATATGTTTAGAGTAGTGAAAATCTAGAGTGAACTAGCTACAACATTTGTACCCAGTCTATGTTTTTGGGGGGAGATGCTTGACTGAAGTTCTTGATTGAAGTTCTTATCTTGATTGAAGTCCTTGTTTTAATTGAAGTTCTTATCTGAAGTTCTGGCCAGTGTGTAATTAGGAAAAGGAAGGATCTCAGCTAGCTTCTCTGGAGTTGTCTAGAGTGATGTATTCCCAAACCGGTTCTAGAAATGTGATTGTCAGTTCAATGCATCAAGTTGGATGCAATGGAATTGATTAAGTGGGGCCCCATTTTCTTTCCAGAGAGTTCAATGATTACTGTTAGGAAATTCTTTACTCACTGTGGGGGACTTAAACATTAATGTCTGCACAGAATTTCCAACTTTTATAGGTATGCATGCCAGGAAGAGCAACATTATGGAAGATAATAATTATGAGGGAATTTAGAGTTTCAGAAACAGAACCAGGAATAGACAAATGACAGTCCCTTGACTTTGTATTCTTCTGTCTTACATCAATTGGATTCTTGATATAATACAGAAACTCTGAATTTTGTTTTAACAACATGCTTGGATTTAGAGGAGCGCCAAATCTGACTCTAAATCCAGCATTGGTTTAAGTTAAGTGGGAATAGATAATAGGAAGTAAAGAGAAATAGATTCTCGTATAGAAATAGTTTTAAAGTTTAGCACATGGTAGATTCTCCTTTGTCAATGGATCTCTTTTGGTAGCTATCCTCTTATTTATGTATCTACATGTTCAGTGTCTTCTTGCCTTTTGGAGATGGGTTTTCCTGTGAAGACAAGAAGAAAACACTTCACTTTCCTTTGTGAGGTTTCAATACAATTTGGATATACCTTGGTGAATCCCTATCATTTCTCCTCATCAAGAGGTTTCTCCTGTTTGACCTGAATCTTGATCAACTTTGATGGTATGCAAAGCCTTTCTTCTCCTGTGGAAACAAAGGCAAAACCCCTTCTCCAATGTAACACATGTCCTGCTTTCCACACAGAGGTCAATACATCTTTGAAATATACTGGCTTATTCAGTGCAGAAGTTTTTCTGTAATCCAGTGTCTTTCTGCAGCTGTTTGTCTTTTCTCATTAGTATTAAGAAAGTTTAGTGTCAATAAAGCATTATGTATTCTGTGTTTGGCATTCATTGTTCCCCCTGCCTATTTATGGAACATTCTTTTAAAGTTTGATTAGATCACTCCACTACTGCTTGTCCTGTGAGATTTTGTGGTATACCAGTTACGTGCTTTATGCTATAATATTTGGAAAACTATTCCAATTTGCTGGAGACATATGCTGGAATATTGTCAGTTTTCATTTGTGAAGGTATACCCATAATGGCCATCACTTCTAATAGGTGTGTGATAACAGATTAGGCCTTTTCAGAGTTAAGAGCCCATTGAAACCCTGAAAATGTGTCTATAGTATGGTGTACATCTTTTAAATTTCCAAATTCTGGAAAGTGAAACACATCCATTTGCCAAATCTCATTCCTATGTATACCTTTAGGATTGCTGCCTGTAGTGGAGCTTGATAATAGAATGAACAAGCAGAACAGTTTCTTACTATCTCTTTGGCTTGTTGCCAAGTGATGGTAAAATTCTTTTTTTAAACCTTTGCTATTTGCTTGATGTTTTTATTAAATTCTGAGGCTTCTAGCATGCTTCCTATTAGTAAATCATCAATCTTATCATTGTCTTGTGACAGAGGGCCTGGCAGACCCATACGGGATCTGATGTGTGTTATATATATAGGAAGAGTCCTATTCCTGATTGTTTCTTGTAATGGTATAAACAATGAAGTTAATTCCATATCATCAGGAATGAATTCAGTGGTCTGGATGTATAAAATGACTCTACATATTGAGAGTCAGAAACTATATTGAGAGGCTCTGCAAAATCTAGAAGTACTATGAGAATACTATAGAAGGCTATAATTCTGCCTTTTGTACAGAGTTAGGAAGACTTTGAACTACTTTACTTATATATCCTGATTTATATCCTGCCTTACCTGATTTTTTGCATCGGTGTAGAAGGTAGGGATGCCAGAAATAGGTGTTTTTCTTACAATACATGTAAGGATCCAAATTGTCTTCTTTATGAATTTAATTCTCTCAGTTTTGGGATAAATGTTGCTAATTGTTGCCAAAAGTTACTACAAGCTCCCCTCACAGTATTCACTATCCTTCCATAAGGAGAAAATTTCCTCATTAGTTAAAGGTACTACAATTTCTGCTGGGTCCCTTCCAGTCAGTTGACAAAGTCTTAATTTGCCTTTTAAAATCAAATCAGAGATCTTTTCTATATATTTCTTTAGTTTTCTATTTTGTTTGTGTGGCAGAAATATCCACTCTAATATGATATCCTCTCTCTGCATCAGGATCCCTGAGGGGTATTCTCTAGATGATAAAAAAAACAGAATACAGTCTAATTTTGGATCCACATGGTCTACATGTGCATCCAGTATTCTCTTTCCTACCTATTCTGATTCTTTTTCTGCTTCAGCTGATAATATTCGTGGACTGTTTAAGTCCTTTTCCCCTTTTAGGGGCATTTTTATGCTTTAAATCATGTCCTTCTACTCCAATAATTGTCTGTAATTGAGAAATTTCTCCCAGTAATTTCTGAAGGTCATTAATAGTCTGGTAACAATCTCCCCTGATCTGTACTTATTGTGGTCTAATTTTTGTAGATCTATGTTATAACCTAAATAATTGATAGAATCTCTTCTTTGTATCTTTTCAGGGTCAATCTGTAATCCCCAGAAAGGTACTGTTTCCTTTACTGTTTCATTCATCCTTTCCAACATTCCTTCTTAGAGTCAGCCAACAATATGCCATCCATATCATTATATTATTGATTCTGGAAATTGTTTATGAATTATTTCCAAAGGTTTTTGCATGAAATATTGGCACAGTGTAGTACTATTTAACATTCCTTGTGGCAAGAACTTCGATTGACACCTCTTAACTGGCTGAGAATTGTTATAAGTAGGTACTATGAAGGCAAATTTTTCTCCATCTTTTTCTTGTAAAGGTATAATGAAGAAGCAATCTTTTATATCAATGCCTATAATAGGCCATTCTTTAGGAATCAAGGAAGGCAATGGGATCCCAGGATGTAGAGAGACCATAGGTTGAATTACTTTATTGATGGCTCTCAGGTCTATCAGCATCCTCCATTTACCAGATTTCTTTTTTGATAACAAATACAGGAGAATTCCAGGGGCTAGTAGATTTTTCGATATGTCCAGTATTTAGCTGCTCCTGAACCAGCTTTTCTAAAGCTTTTAGGTTCTCAGAGGTCATAGGCCGGGGTCCTACCCAGACAGGTTAATATATTAGCCATTTTAAGAGTAGGGCTTTTGGTTCCTCTGTAGGTTTGGCATTTGTATTCTGCTTATGTACTGCCTGTATGGTTGGTATCTGTTTTCCATAGTGACTTACAATATTTTTTCTGCCATCCAGAGTTGTTTATGATTTGTATCTGATACTGGAGGAATGTTAATCTGGGTATTCCATTGCTGCAAAAGGTCATGACCCCAGATTTTTATTGCAATGTCTGCAACATATGACTTTAGTCTTCTTCTTTGCCCCTCTGGTCCTATGCAGTCAACCCATCTTGTGCTCTGTTTTACTAAGGATAAGGTTCCAATCCCTAAGAACTGAATGCATACCTCTTGCAGGGGTCATCTAGGAGGCCAAGACTTTTGTGTTATAATAGTAACATCAGTGCCAGTGTCTACTAAGTCAATTATCACTTTATTATTTATTTTTACTTTTAATTTAGTCCTCGGATCCTTTATAGAAGTTTGTCAAAATATGCAATGACTGGGAATGACCAGGCTGCTTTTGACATGGGGCCTTCAAGAGGCCTCCCAAGGAGTTTCCTGATTGTAAGGGTTTCCTTGTATGTCTCTGGTCGATCTACATTCATTGGTCTAGTGTCACCCTTACCACGTTTTCTACATAATCCAAGGGACAGAGGAATATTTCAGGCATTGTTGGGAGGAACATTATTTCTGAAAATGCTTTGCGAACAATTTCTTCTAAAATGTCCTATTCTGCCACAGTTAAAACATCTGGTATTTTGATGTCTTTTTATCCCTTTGGAGACTGCTCCTCCTTCCCAAGCTTCTGTGTTAGTATAGTTAGGGCATCTGGCCTCTTGGTGTCTTTTTGGACCTTTGGAAATTGCTTCTTATACCCAAGCTTCTGTGTCATTACATTTAAGACATCTAGCATCTTCATAATTAAAAAAAATCTCTGGAAATTGCTTCTCCTACCCAAGCTTGTGTTTCATGGTTGTTATACTTGAGACTGCCCTGTATGCAAAACCCACTATTCCAGTGGTGCTGATCTGATCTTCAAAGGGCAAATCACATTTTTGCATTGTGGATTCACATTTTCATGAGCTAGAGATTCTATGAGTATTTTTCTAGAATCTGAATCTGTTATCTGTAACTCTACTGCCATGGACAATCTTTATAAAAGTTCAGTAAACCATTCTCTCAGTCCTGTATGACTTTGGTATAGGGTTCTACTCTCCCAGGTCATGAACCTTATCCAAGGCATTCAAGACTGCTGTCCAGCATAAGGATAATAGGTACTCATCATATGCAGCCTGATTCTGTGGATCAGCATAAAGACCCTCACCAAGAATCTTATCTCAGGGAGATTCATAACTTTTCTTTAAGCCTTGAAGCTCCGGGGCTTTTGCTGCCTCCCTCCATAAAATCCTCCAATGTATTTGAGATAAATTTTCAAGTACAAGTGATGTTAGATGTGCCCAATCTTTGGGGTCACCCTATTCATGGTTGTCCATGAGGGAAGTAGTTCCATGACATAAGGTGAGTGGAGGCCATAAGCAACAACAGCTTCTTTATGGAACTCATGGAAATTGAACAACTCGCAGTTGCATCATTCCTGGATCAAGGAAGAAACAAAAAAGAAATTAAAGACTTACAGGAATTCAGTGAAAATGAAGACTCAACATACTCAAACTTATGAGACACTTTGAAAGCAGTACTAAGAGGAGAATTCATAGCTCTAAGTGGTCACATGAAGAAACATGAGAATAGTCACACCAGAGAAATGACACCACAACTGAAATCTCTAGAAGAAATAGAAGCAAATTCACCCTGGAGGAGTAAATACCAGGAAATAATCAAACTGAGGGCAGAAATCAATAAAGTCGAAACAAAGAAAACAATTCAAAGAATCAATGTAACAAAGAGTTGGTTCTTTGAGAAAATCAACAATATAGACAAAACTTTACTCAAACTAACCAGAAGGCAGAGAGAGAACATGCAAATTAACAAAATCAGAAATGAAAAGGAGGCATAACAATGGAAACAGAGAAAATCCAGATAATCATCAGGTCATACTTTGAAAACCTTTAATCCACAAAATTCAAAAAATTTAAAGGAAATAGACAATTTTCTAGACAGATGTCATCAAAATTGAATCAAGAACAGATAAGCAACTTAAATAGACCTCTATCCACTAATGAAATAGAAGCAGTCATTAAAAGTCTCCTAACCAAAAAAAAAAAAAAAAAAAAAGCCCAGGACCACATGGCTTCAGTGCAGAATTCTACCAGAAATTCAAAGAAGAGATAATACCAATACTC
Organism: Cricetulus griseus; assembly: GCF_003668045.3. Lineage (NCBI taxonomy): Eukaryota > Metazoa > Chordata > Mammalia > Rodentia > Cricetidae > Cricetulus > Cricetulus griseus. Next base: position 50,712,977 of record NW_023276806.1, on the reverse strand, counting down.
CTCAAATTGTTCAACAAAATAGAAGCAGAAGGTTCATTGCCAAACTCTTTCTACAAGGCTACAATTACCTTGGTACCCAAGCTACACAAAGACATAACTAAGAAAGAGAACTACAGACCAATATCCCTCATGAACATTGATGAAAAAAATTCAATAAAATAATGGCAATCTGAATCCAAGAACACATCAGAAAAATCATCCACCATGATCAAATCAGCTTCATCCCTGGAATGCAGGATTGGTTCAACATACAAAAATCTATCAATGTAATATAGCATATAACTCTGAAGTCTTGAGGTTTACTGAGAGCATGATAAATATGGTTGATAACAATATGCTATATTTTAAAAGTTGTGAGATAGTATACTTTAAGTGTTCTCAAAACAAAAATGATGATTATGTGTGATATAACATGTTAATTGGTTTAATTTAGCCAGCCATTGTGAAAATATTGTATTCTGTATCATAATTGTGCATGACTTTATTGATGAGCTAAATAAATGAAATGAAAAAATAAAAATAAAAAACAACAAACTACAAAAGAAAAACCACATGATCATCTCATTAGATACTGAAAAAGACTTTGACAAAATCCAACACCCCTTCATGTTAAAGGTCCTGAAGAGATCAGGAATAACAGGAACATACCTGGACATAATAAAAAACAATATACAGTAAACCAACAGCCAACATCAAGCAATATGGAGAGAAACAACATGATTCCTCTAAAATCAAGAACAAGACAAGGCTGTGCAGTTTCTCCATATTTCATCAATATTGTACTTGAAGTTCTAGCTAGAGCAATAAGACAACAAAAGGAGATCAAGTGGATACAAATTGGAAAGGAAGAATCAATATTTCACTATTTGCAGATAATATGATAGTTTATATCAGTGACCCAAAAAAGTCTACCAGGGAGCTCGTGCACCTGATAAATGCCTTCAGCAAAGTAGCAGGTTACAAGTAAACTCAAAAAAATCAGTAGCTCTACTATATACAGATGACATATGGGCTGAGTAAGAAATCAGAGAAACATCACCCTTTACAATAGCCACAAACAACATAAAACATCTTGCAGTAATGCTAACCAAACAAGTGAAAGATTTGTATAGCAAGTACTTTGAGTCTTGAAAGAAAGAAATTAAGGAAGATACCAGAAACTGGAAAGATCTCCCATGCTCTTGAATAGGTGGGATCAACATAGTTAAAATGGCAATCTTGCCAAAAGCAATCTACAGATTCAATGAAATCCCCATCAAAATCCCACCACAATTCTTCACAGACTTTGAAAGAACAATACTAAATATTATTTGGAGAAACAAAAGACATAGGATAGCCAAAAGATCCCTGTACAATAAAGAAACTTCTGGAAGCATCACTATCCCTGACTTCAAGCTCTATTATAGAGCTATAGTACTGAAAACAGCTTGGTATTGGCACAAAAATAGATCGGTAGACCAATTGAATTGGATTGAAAACCCTGATATTAACTCACATACCTACAAACACCTGAATTTTGACAAAGAAGCTAAGATATATAATGGAATAAAGAAAGCATCTTCAACAAATGGAGCTGGCATAACTGGAGTTTTAGCTGTGGTCATCCTTGTGGATCCCTGGTGCTTCCTATCTAGATGTCTCTTTCATTGATCTCCCTCTCCATCCCTCTCCTATAGTGCGTGCAATTAATGCATACTGCAAAGAAGTCAGAGCAAGTTTGATGAACAGAAGTTTATTAGAAAAAGTACTCACATGACAGAGTCAGTCGTGTGCAACCAGGTGAACTATGGAACAGAGAGAGAGGAAATAATCTATAACTATTCCAACTAAACCTTAAAGCTATCCAAAAGAGATGTCCAAGCTCGAATATCTCCTTCCAAACCCAACCTTAAACAATAGGAAACTAGCCCTAACTAGGTGTCAACAGTGGGGAAAGGGGGCATAGTATTCTCCATGCTATTTCCTGCTGAACAGGGTCAATGACAGCCTCGTGGGGTCCTGTGGGAAGAAATGTTAGTGTGATGAAAATCCTGAATTGGTTATATCGGTCCATGTCTGGTAGGAGATGCTTGATTGAAGGTTCAGGTTGAAGTCCTTATCTTGATTGAAGTTCTTGTGTGTTGATTGAAGTCAGTACCCGAAGTTCTGGCCAGAGTGTCAATTTTAACAAAGCCGGTTGGATCCAGTGTGTTTGAGAAGGCGTGGCCCATTTACTTTCCGAAGCATCCAAGGATTGCTATCACGCAGGTCTTCATTGGCTGCATGGGACTCAAACATAAATGTTAGCAGAGAAATGTTTGCTTGTGTATGTATCCATACTGGGAAAGGCAATCATGGGAAAATAAGAATTATGAAAGGGTGTACAACTTGAGAGAAAAGAGCCAAGAAAATACAAATGACAGTCCATAATCTTTCTCCTATTCTGTATTACATCAATTGGCTTCTTGATATAATAAGAAACTCTGAAGTTTATTTTAACAATGTGCTTGAATTTAGAGGAGGAAAGCCAAATCCACATCTAAAGCATTGGTTTAATTGAATAGGGACTAGGAAATAAAGAGATAGAGTTCTCTGAGAGACCGCTGTAAAATTAACCATATGGCACATTCCTTTTGTTTGAAGGTTATAGCTACCTTTTCTTCTTAAGTATCTACCCATGCAGTGTCCTTTGGCTTCTGGAGATAAGTTTTCCTGTGAAGATAAAAGCAAAACACTTCCCTTTCCTTTGGGAGGTTTCTATACAGTTTATGAGATATACCTTGGTATGTTACCTGTCATTCTTCCTCATTGAGAGGTTTTTCGTTTTTGACTCGAATCTTGATTAACTTTGATGGTATCCAAATCTTTTCTTCTCCTGTGGAAACAAAGATTAAACCCCTTCCTCACCAAGGTAACACATGTCCTTATTTCCATACAAGGTCAGTACATATTTGAAATATACCGGCTGATTCAGTTCAACAGTCTTTTCCATAGTCCAGTTATCTTTCTGCAGCTGTTTGTCCTTTTTCATTGCCATTAAGAAAGTTTAGTGTTAATAAGGCATTATGCAACCTATGTTTGGGGGTTTTGTTTCCCCAGCCTATTTATGGAGCATCTCCTTATGTGTTCTGTTAGATCTCTCAACCACTGCTTATCCCGTAGAATTGTGGGGTATAATGGTGACATGCTTTATGTTATAATATTTGAATAACTGTTCCAATTTTGTGGAGACATATGCTGGAGCATTGTCAGTTTTTATTTGTGCAGGTATACCCATAATGGCCATCACCTCTAACAGATGTGTAATAACCGAATCAGCCTTTTCAGCGCTAAGAGCAGTAGCCCATTGACACCTAAAAATGTATCTATAGTATGATGCACATATTTTAAATTTCTGAATTCTGCAAAGTGAAAGACATCCATCTGCCAAACCTCATTTCCCTGAATGCCCTTAGTACTACAGCCTGCTGGCAATGGAGTTCAATTATAAAAGGAACAGGTAGGACAGTTTCTCACTATCCCCTTGGCTTGTTGCCAAGTGATGGCAACCTTTTATGTTTTAAAAACCTTTGATATTTAAATGATGTTTCTCATGAAATTCTGAGGCTTCTAGCATGCTTCAATCTCATCATTGCCTTGTGCTAGTGGGCCTGGCAGACCCGTATGTGATCTGATATGAATTATGTATAAAGGATTAGTTCTGTTCCTGATAAAGTCCTGCAATTGTATAAACAGTGAAGTTAATTCTGTATTATCCGGAATGAATTCTGCAGTCTCAATGTGTAAAACAATTCTCTCTGCATATTGAGAATCAGTAACTATATTAAGAGCTTCTGTAAAATTCATAAGTACCATGAGAATTGTGTATAATTCTGCCTTCTGTACAGAGGTATACAGATTTTATACTACTTTACTTACCTCTCCTGATTTATAACCTGCCTTACCTGATTTGTTGGCATCAGTGTAGAAGGTAAGAACTCCAGAAATGGGAGTTTGTCTTACAATATGTGGAAGGATACAGATTGTCTTTTTTATGAATTTAATTCTGTCAGTTTGGGGATAATAGTTGCTAACTCTTCCCAGAAAGTGAGTAAGAGCTATCTGCCAGTATTCATTGTCCTTCCATAAGGAGGACATTTCCTCATTAGTTAAAGGTACTATAATTTCTGCTGGATCTTTTCCAGTCAGTTGACGAAGTGGTAATTTGCCCTTTAGAATCAAATCAGAAATCTTATAATAAAAAGGTATAATATAAATATAAATATATATATATATATATATATATATATATATATATATATATCTTTAGCTTTTTATTCTGTTTATGTGGCAGAAATATCCACTCCAATATAACATCTCTCTGCATCAGAATCCCAGAAGGATATTCTCTAGATGGTAATATGACCAGAATACAGTCTAGATTAGGGTCTACACGATCTACATGTGCATGCTTGTATTCTGCTTTCCACCCATTTCAATTCTTTTTCTGCTTCATTGGATGATATTTGTGGACTGTTTAAGTCTTTGTCCCCTTTAAGGGCCATTTTAAATGCTTTAAGTCATATCCTTCCACACCAATAATCATCTGTAGTTGAGAAATTTCCCCTAGAAGCTTCTGAAGACTATTAAAAGTTTGATAACAATCACTTTTAATTTATATCTTTTGAGGTCTGATTCTTTGTAAGTCTATCTTGTAACCTAAATAATTAATAGAATCTCTTCTTTGTATCTTTTCTGGGGCAATCTGTAACCCCCAACGAAGCAGAACTTCCTTAACCGTTTCAAATATACGTTCCAATGTTTCCTTATTAGAATCTGATAAAAGAATGTCATCCATGTAATGGTAAAGAACGGATTGTGGAAATTTCTTATGAATTATTTCCAAAGGTTGCTGTACAAAATGCTGAAACAAAGTAGGACTATTTAGCATTCCTTGTGGCAAAACCTTCCACTGGAATCTCTTAACTGGCTGTGAATTATTAAGAGTTGGTATGGTAAATGCAAATTTTTCTCTATCATTTTCCTGTAATGGTATAGTGAAGAAACAATCTTTCAAATCAATTACTCTGATAGGACAGCCTTTAGGAATCAAGGAAGGCAACAGCATTCCAGCCTGCAGAGAACTCATTGGCTGAATTACCTTATTGATGGCTCTCAGATCTGTCAGCATTTTCCACTTACCTGCTTCTTTTTGATAACAAATATAGGAGAGTTCCAAGGCTGGTAGATTCTTCTATATGCCCAGCCTCAAGTCTCTTCCTGTACTAACTTTTCTAAAGCCTCTAGCTTTTCAGAGGTCATAGGCCATTGTCCTACCCAGACAGGTTCATCTGTAAGCCACTTAGCTCCTTTAGCTAAGGGCCTTTAGCTCCTCTGAAGGTTTATCATTTGTACTTAGTTTCTGTACAGCCCGGATGGTTGGTAACTGTTTTCCATAGCGTCTTACCAATTTTTTCTACCATCAAAAGATGGTACATAATTTGTATCTGATACTGGAGGAATCTGAGTATTCCATTGCTGTAATCAAATCCAGAGGCAGGTGGTGGTGAGTGGTCTCTTCAAAGGGTGCACAGCTGCCGTGGGTGGCTGCAGGCTGTGGTAGAGCAGTGACTGGACGGTGCATGGGAGGGGCGTGAACAGGTCACAGCGTTCAGCTGCGGGAACTGGAGGTGAAGTCCATCTCAAGACTACCTGAAAAATACCTAAACCCTTTCTGAAATGAGTTAGAGCGGACAGAAGGAATTGACTGCAGATAGCAGAAAAGTTCTGGATAACCTAGAAACTTTTGCTGCACAGAAGAAGAATAAACAGCAGAACAATAAAGATCATGACCCGCAGAATGTGTGTGAAGTTACTATAGAAATCCTATACCCCTCTCCTTTGCTCCTGAGATGCATTGCACTTTTGGATCCCCGGGTAGGGGCTGGAGTAGGTCTCTTAGCCCTTAAATTCTAGTTCAGAGGCTATAAGGTTATGAGAAGATGGTATTTTGACATCTTGGGTGGAACAGTTGGTAATGTATATAGTCAAATTAAATCGTAGGCCTGATTAAGTAATTTGTGAATATAATTTTTCATATTTTAACAAATTATTTATTCATCTGAAAATATTAAAGTTTATGAGTCCTCAGTGGATGTATTGAAATAATGCATTTTAACAAAATCACGTTTCATGTGTGTATATTTCTACATAATAGAATACCATAATTATACATTGTATTTAATAATGGATTGAGGTACAGAAATGCTACAAGTAAGTCTCTTAAGGTCACACACCTATTAAGTATTATAACTACCAATACTTCTTACCTCTAAAGTCTAATGATAACAAAAAACACTGAGCTATCTGTTCTTAATGAGAAATACAGACACTGTGCTAGACTTTGATGTAATTTAAAATGAGAATAAAGCATTTTTTGTATTATGATCTTGTTGAAGTGGAAGTGGAATACTGAAACACAGTGAACTATTGTGGCCTATTAAAAAAAAATGCCCAGGAAATGCTTATAGAGTGCAAAATTGGCCCCATGTGGTTGGTACATAACTTTGATGCACTTAGATCAGAAGCTTATTTCTTGGTTAATGAGGCTTTATTTCAGTCCTGAGGCAAACCCTAGTGTTATCCAATTATGTATGTATTTTATGGTCAAAAATTTCAGAGGCATCAGTGCAAATGAGTCCAGCACACACAAATATTAATCTTACATGAGATAATCCCATTACATCAAACAATAATCATGACACCCTGACTAAAAATAGCCTAAAAAATTAATATATCATTTATCTATGGCTATTGGCCATCTAGGCATTTTACTGAATCTATTGTCTATCTCATGTCATGTAAATTGCAAATAGGATCAACTTTCCCCACCACTGAGAGATGGATGCAGGCTGCTGTCACAAGTGTAGTAGGTTCAAGTTTGGATAACATGACTGAGCTCTGACTATTGTTCTGAGACACTTATTTTAGTCATGACAAACTACTATTTTTCTGTGAGATTTAATAAAACTTTGTAATTACATGTAAACAAAAGTTTGGTAAAGTTCATTGCTATCCATCACACTGACTTTGCCATTATATTGCCACAGTAAAGGAAAACAAAGTATCTTAAAGCACTTTGACAAAGTTAAATCTTCTTCAATATTAATGATTGGAAATACACTTGATCTGAGATACCATCTTACTCCTGTCAGAATGGCTAAAATCAAAAATACCAATGACAGTTTATGCTGGAGAGGATGCGGAGAAAGAGGAACACTCCTCCACTGCTGGTGGGAGTGCCAACTTGTACAGCCACTGTGGAAATCAGTATGGTGACTCCTCAAGAGAATGGGAATCAGTCTACCACAAGATCCAGCAATTCCACTCCTAGGCATATACCAAAAGAAGCACATTCATATAACAAGGACATATGTTCAACCATGCTCATAGTAGCACTATTTGTAATAGCCAGAAACTGGAAGCAGCCAAATGCCCCTCAACCGAAGAATGGATAGGGAAATTGTGGTACATTTACACAATGGAGTACTACTCAGCAGAAAAAAACAATGGAATCTTGAAATTTGCAGAAAAAAAAATGGATGGAACTCGAAGAAACCATTCTGAACGAGGTAACTCAATCACAAAAAGACAAACATGATATGTACTCACTCATATGTGAACCTGCTTTATGATACATAGTACTGACCATGCTTTATCATAGCTGTTTTTAATGATGTTGCTCAGAATGTTTTCCTCCCAGATGATGACTAAGAAACTAATTTTAAAAAAATGGTGCCAAGTACGACAAGAGTAACAGAACTGTGCTGTTTTCTGGGATTTTGTTTTTTTTTTTTTACTTTTTTGTTGTTGTTGTCATTGTTGTTGTTTGTTTGTTTTTTGTTTTTGTTTTTTAAAATGGAGTGTGCTGGATATCTCTACAATTTTGTTCAAAGGACTGCAGAACCTGGAAAAGCTGTTGCTGCTATTGATGCATAACATATTGCCATTGATGCTCATATATATATATAAGCTAATTGAAACTCAAATAGAAAAAATCCCATCATAGGGGATGGAGGACACCAAGGAATCAAGGCCTTCTAGACACAACAGGCAGGATCGACACTTTTATGAAGTTACAGAGACTGAGGCAGCATGCTCAGGGCCTGCAGATGAAATCCTAGAGCTGAAAGGCAATGTGGACACAAGCCCATCCCTACCCCAGAAGTTATCTCCAATTGAAAACCACTTGTAAAGAAAAATCTCATTTTGTCTATGTGAGTGTCACTGGGTAAATAAACCACTCTTAAGGATAATCCCCATGGTCAGTAGTAGATATCCAACACAAAACAAATACAAAAGCATCTTTGGAGGTTTTTTGTTTGTTTGTTTGTTTCATAATGTGAAGTCAGGGCATTTTGTTTTCTTTCTGATATATATATATGTTCTAGTTTTGGGGTTTTATGGGCTTTCTCTGTGCACAAATGCTTGTCTCTGCATCTGTATGTGTCTTTTGTGTTTTTTCCTTGGTTCTTTTTCTTGTTTGGTTGTTTTGTCATATTCTGATTTATTTGTTTTTGATCTATCTTATTATTGTTTCTAGATGCCCATTTGTTTTCTAAGGAGAGACAGAAAGGGGATGGATCTGGATGTGAGGGGAGGTAGGGAGAAACTGGGAGGAGTTGGGGGAGGGAAAACTGTAATCAGGAAATAGTGTATATAAACAAAATCTATTTTCAATAAAAGAAAAAAACACAAACAAAATTCTAGCTCATTTTAAGAGACCACAGTGCAGTCTTATAGGAAACCAGATTGCAAGACAAATCTCAATGCCAGTGCATTCTGTTTCACATTTTAAAAACAATGTAGAAAATATGTAAAGAAAACAAGGAAAAACAAATAGAAAAATCATCCTCTTTGTAATTACCCTTTCTTTTGGGAAAACCAGCATAATCTGTCTAACTCTTAATATCCACAGTTTACCTATGTTTATGAAAGTCACTACATTGGATCAAACATCTGTATTTTTATACAAAACAAACTTTCCTAATACAAGGGCATTGTTCTGTCCCCAGGAATATATTTTAAGATTACTAGTTTCATTTTAAGCATTCTGTTAATCTATAACATGGCTCAATTCTCAATTGTAATGCTTGGTCACATATTTATTATCTATATCTTTGTCTTCCTAGTCCCTTGTGTTTTTATTGTTAAAAGCATAAAGCAAAAAACAAAAGGCAACTTCAGTTTTCCCTACGTCCTTTGTGTTTCACTGCAACTCACTGAAATGAGCTGGTAGCTAAACTAAACAAGTAGATGTACAGCAGCAGGTCAAAGTAGGAGACTAGTGTATGACAGTTTTAGACAGGCTGGGGAATAGAACCACACAAATTCCTATCAGGCATTTGTTCAATAGGAAATCTTACTTGGAACTCAGATGGCAAGATGTCCAGGTTGCTGGGGGAGAGTGAGAAATGGGAAGAAATAATAATGGTGGTATTTTAAAAAGTAATCTCTATAAGGCTTTGACTTCAATGGAAGCTAACAGGAATTTGCTCTCACTCTGTAGAGTTTAAAGTAGAGAAGTAACAAAAGAGGAGACAGCTACCTACTAAGGATCAGTTAATTTCTCCATCTGTGCTTTGAAGCTCTATCTGTAAACTTAATCCAATTTTCTAAATTTTTCTCCAATTTACTATTATGTGTTGCTTTTATGGGATGACCAGTCAATAACACCACCTGATGACATTTCACAACAGAAAATTCCTGTACTTGCAAAGAAAATACACTTGATATATGCCCCCTCTAACATGCCATGGTAAAAGAATAAGGCTTTTGAGCAAGAGTAAAATGAGAACAACAAATCTAGGCTGATGTACCCTCCTCAGTGTCTGCTTCACTTTTCAGCATCTTGACTGAAAATAAGATACCCTGACACTTCCTGAGAGGTGTGCTTTACTGTGCTCCTCTGGTTTCATTTACAGGTTGTGAGATATATATTCAGGACTTTGAATGAACAACTGATCTTCTAGGTTTTGGGAGTGGATGCAGTGAAAAAATTCTAGATCAGGGCACTGTATTCCACTATTCACTGAGGAACAGCAGAATATCTTCTGACATTTCTTGGAATCACATGCCAGTAGCAAATTGATTGTCTTAGACTTCCTATTGCTTTGATGAAACACCATGACCAATTTGAGGACAAAAAGTTTTAATTGGCTTACATTTTGATATCACTGTTCATCATCAAATGAAGTCAGGACAAGAACTTAAATGGAGCAAGGACCTGGATCCAGGTGCTGATACAGAGGCCATGGAAGAATGCTATTTACTGGCTTGATCCTCATAGCTTGCTTTGCCTGGTTTCTTATAAACCAAGAATCACCAGACCAGGCATGATGGCACCCACAATCATCAAGGCCCTCTGCCATCAATCAATGATTAAGAAAATGCTCTAAAGTTTTTCCTAGAGCTCAATCTTATAGAGGCATTTTGTTCATTGCGGTCCCCTCCACTCAGATGACTTTAACTTATAGCAAATAGATATAAACCTATCCATAACAATTGATCCCTTGCCAACTTGACACACAAATACATTACCATTAAGCCACAACCTTTTCTTTCTAAACACCCCAAGTTCTCACATTTTAAACATAAATAACACTAAAAATTCCACAGCCTTAACAAATTTAAATACATTAAAAGTTCCCTATAAAATAGCCAAACTCATTTAAAAGTTTGAAATCTCTCAACTGTGGGATCCTGAGAAAATAAAATTTAGATCCTTTCTCACTTCAAGGGGGAAAAGCTGAGCACAGCCACAATAAGAATGGATAAAGAAAATTTGGTACATTTACATAATAGAGTATTATTCGGGTGTAAGAAACAGTTACAGCAAAAATTTGCAGGAAAATATATGGAAGTAAAAAAAAAATCACCCTGATTGAGGTAACCCAGACTCAGAAAGACAAATATGGTACATGTTCATAAATGACACCAAAAATCCTAACAGAAAACTCCTACAATTGATAAACACCTTAAGTAGTGTAGCAGGATAGAAGATTAACTAAAAAATCAGTAGCCCTCCTATGTACATATGATGAGTGAGTGGAGAAAGAAGTCAGAGAAGCATCAATTTTCACAACAGCCACAAATAACATAAAATATCTTGGGGTAACAAATGAAAGACCTCTATGAAAAAAATTCAAGTCTTTAAAGAAAAAAACAAAATCTTGTATTATAAAGGAACTTCTGAAGGCAACACCATCCTGACTTCAAGCTCTACTATAGAGCTATAATAATGGAAACAGCTTGGTATTGGCACAAAAACAGACAGCTAGATGAATGGAATTGAATTGAAGACCCTGATATTAATCCACACAGCTATGAACACCTGATTTTTCAGAAAGAAGCTAAAATTACACAATGTAAAAAAGAAAACATCTTCAAAAATGATGCTGGCATTACTGGAAGCTGACATGTAGAGAATTGCAGATAGATCCATATCTATTGCATGCACAAAACTTAAGTCTAAATGGATCAAAGACCTCAACATAAATCTAGCCAAACTGAACCTCTTAGAAGAGAAAGTAGGAAGTACCCTTGAATGAATTGGCACAGAAGACCACTTCCTGAAGATAACACCAGTAGCATAGACACTGAGATAGGCAATTAACAAATGGAACCTCCTGAAACTAATGAGCTTCTGTAAAGCAAAGGACACAGTCAATAAGACAAAACAGCAGCTCACAGAAAGGGAAAAAATATTCACCAACGTCACATCTGATAGAGAGCTGATTTACAAAATATACAAGAATTCAAAAGCTAGGCATCAAAACACCAAATAATCCAATTAAAATGTGGGGTACAGAACTAAATATAGAATTCTCAATAGATGAATCTCAAAAGGCTGAAAGGCACTTAAGAAAGTGCTCAACATCCTGAGCCATCAGAGAAATGCAAATCAAAACAACTCTGAGATACCAACATGCACCTGTCAGAATGGATAAAATCAAAAACACCAGTGAGAGTTTATGCTGGGCAGGATGTAGAGAAAGGGGAAACTCCTCCATTGCTTGTGGAAATGCAAACTTGTACAGCTCCTTTGGAAATCAGTATGGTGATTTTTCAGGAAAATGACAATCAATTTACCTCAAGATTTCACAATTCCATTCTTATGCATACACCCAAAGGATCCACATTCATACCACAAGGACATTTGTTCAACTATGTTCACAGCAGCATTGTCTGTAATAGCCAGAAACTGGAAGCAACCTAGATGCCCATCAACTGAAGAATGGATAAAGCAAATGTGGTACATTTACACATTTACTCAGCAAGAACAATTAATTCTTGAAATTCACAGACAAATGGATGGAACTAGAAGAAACCATTCTGAGTGAGGTAATCCAGACACAAAAAGAAATACATAGTATGTCTTCACTTATAAGTGGATATTAGACATAGATCAAAGGATAACCAGCCTATGATTCACATCCCCAGAGAAGTTAGGAAACAAGGAGGAACCAAAGAGAGACATAAATTGACCCCATGAGAAGAGGAAAGGGACAAGATCTTCTGAGTAAATTGGGAGCATGAGGGAGGGGAAGGAGGAAGGGGAAAGAGTAGAGGGGAATGGGAGGGGGAGGAGGACGTGAGGGATCAAGAAGATTGAGTTGGGGAAGAACAGAGAAAGAGAGCAAGGAAAGAGATACCGTAATAGAGGAAGCCATTATGGTCTTACAACAAATCTGGCACTAGGAGAATCTTCAGGGATCCACAATAGTGGACAGTTTATCTTAAATGTCCTTCACCTATAATGAGGTTGGTGACTACATTAAATGCAATCATACAGCCTTAATCCAGTAGCTGATGCAAGCAGAAGCAGAAATTCACAGCTAAGCACTGAGCAGAACTCCTGGAATCCAGTTGTAAACAGGGAGGAGTGATGAGCAAAGGGGTCAAGACCATGCTGGGAAAACCCACAAAAACAGCTGACCTGAACAAGTGGGAGCTCATGGTCCCCAGTGTGACAGTTGGGAAAGTAGCATAAAACCAAACAAGACTGCCTGGATATGGGTGTCAGTTGTGGGGACTGGGCAGTCTCTGGGGCCTCTGGCAGTGGAACCAGTACTTATCCCTAGTGCACGAATGGGGTTTGGGAGCCCATTCCCTATGCAGGGATACTCTCTCAGCCTAGATACATGGGATCTTGCCCCAAATGATGTGAAAGACTTTGATTATCCTCCATGGGAGGCCTCACCCTACCTGTGGAATGGATGGCATTGTGATTGGGGGTTGCTGGAGGGAGTGTGAGTATGGGAGGGAGAGGGAACTGGGATTAGTATGTAAAATATGATTATTTTAATTAAAAAGCATTAAAATAGAGCAACAAAGTCTATATGGAATGATAAGAGCTGATACTTTCAACTGTGACCATAATGAATTTAAATATCTGCAGAAAATACAATTAATGAATGCTGATCTAAGTTTCAGAATTTGCAATGTGCTTTTACATGCTGTGCTGAAGTTATAAGGAGGAGTAGTGATCACAAAACAAAAATCAATAGATTAATAACCAAACATTGGAGAAGTATTTAAAAATTAGATCCTCCTAAAACAGGTCAGTAAAATAATTTAGTTAACAAACCAACAGCTAACATCAAACTAAATGGAGAGAACTCAAGGCAATTCCTCTAAAATCAGAAACAATACAAGGCTGACCACTGTATATATTTATCTCTTCAATATTGTACTTGAAGTTCTAGCTAGAGCAATAAGACAACAAAAGGAGATCAAGGGGATACAAATCAGAAAGGAAGAAGTCAAACTTTCACTATTTGCAGAGGATATGATTGTCTACATCAATGACCGGGAAAACTCTACCAAGGAACTCCTACAGCTGATAAACACCTTCAGCAAAGTGGCAGGATGCAAGATTAACTCAAAAAATCAGAAGCCCTACTACATACAGGTGATAAATGTGCTGAGAAAGAAGTCAGAGAAACATCAAAACTAACAACACAAAATATCTTGGGGTAATGCTAACCAAAAAACGTGAAAGACCTGTATAGTGAGAACTTTGAGTCTTTAAAGAAAGAAATTAAAGAAGATACCAGAAAATGGAAAGATCTCCCATGGTCTTGAATAGATAGGATCAACATAGTAAAAATGACAATCTTGCCGAAAGCAATCTACTAATTCAATGCCATTCCTATCAAAATCCCAACACATTTCTTCACAGACCTTGAAAGAACCCAACTATATGGAGAAACAAAAAACCCAGGATCGCCAAAACAACTCTGTACAATAAAGGAACTTCTGGAGGCATCACCATTCTTGACTTCAAACTCTATTAGAGAGCCTTAGTCCTGAAAACAGCTTGGTATTGGCGCAAAAATAGACAGATAGACCAATGGAATCAAATTCAAAACTCTGATATTAACCCACACCATATGAACAGCTGAATTTGACAAAGAAACTAAAGTTATACAATGGAAAAAAAAGCATCTTCAAAAAATGGTGTTGGCATAACTAGATTCAGACATGTAGAAGATTGCAGATAGATCCATATCTATGTACAAAACTTAAGTCAAAATGGATCAAAGACATCAACATAAATTCAGCCACACTGAACCTCCTACAAGAGAAGGTAGGTGGTACCCTCAAATTGGTACCCTCAAAACAAATTTTCTGAACAAAATGCCATTAGCACAAACATTGAGATCGACAATTAATAAATGGGACCTCCTGAAACTGAGAAGCTTCAGTAAGGCAAAGGACACAGTCAGCAAGACAAAATGGCAGTCCACAGAATGGGAAAAGATATTCACCAATCCCACATCTGACAGAGAGCTGATCACCAAAAATATACAATGAACACAAGAAGCTAGCCACCAAAATACCAAACAATGCAATTAAAAGTTGGAGTGCAGAACTAAATACAGAATTCTCAACAGAGGAATCCAAAATGGCTGAAAGACACTTGAGAAATTGCTCAACGTCCTTAACCATCAGGGAAATGCAACTCAAAACCACTCTGAGATACCATCTTACTCCTGTCGGAATGGCTAAAATCAATAACACCAATCACAATCTATGCTGGAGAGGATGAGGAGAAAGAGGAACTCTCCTCCATTGCTGGTGGGAGGGCAAACTTGTACAACCACTTTGGAAATCAATATGGCAGTTTCTTGGGAAAATGAGAATCAGTCTATCCCAAGATCCAGCAATTCCTCTCTTGGACATATACCGAAAGAATACGCACTCATACAATAAGGACATATGTTCAACTATGTTCATAGCAGCATGGTTTGTAACACCCAGAATCTGGAGGCAACCTAGATGCCCCTCAACTGAAGAATGTATAGAGAAAATATGGTACATTTATACAATGGAGTACTAAAAAGCAATGGAATCTTGAAATTTGCAGGCAAATGGATAGAACTAGAAGAAACCATCCTGAGTGAGGTAACCCAATCACAAAAAGATAAACATGGTATGTACTCACTCATATATGACTTTTAGACATAGAGCAAAGGATTACCAGTTTACAGTCCACACTGCCAGAGGAGCTAGGAAACAATGAGGACCCCAAGGAAAGATTGCATAGTCCCTTGAAGAAGGGGATGGGGACAAGAACCCCTGAACAAAGTGGGTGCCCAGGGGTGGGTGGAGAGGAAGGAGGTGGGAAGGGAAGAAGGGAATGGGGAAAACAAGAGGACTGAGGCAGGGGAAGAATAGAGGAGGGCAACATAGGAGATGCCTTGATATAGGGAGACAGTACAGGTTTGGAGAGAGGTCTGGCACAGGGAAAATGTTTGGGAATTCTCAGGGATGGCCCCAACTAAGAAGCCAGGCAGTGGTGGAGAAGGTGCCATTGATGCCCTTCCCCTATAATGAGATTGATGCCTACCTTGGTTACCATTCCTAGAGTCTTCAACCAGTAGCTGTTCGAATGCAGAAACAGGCACCCACTGAACCATACTCCTGAAATCCAATTGTGGAGAGGGAGGAGGGATGAGCAAAGGAGCCAAGACGGTGCTGCAGAAACCGGCAAAAACAGTTAACTGGACTTACTTATAGCATGGAGACCCTAGTTATAAAACTGGGGAAACAGCATTGGACCAAACCAAGCCCTCTGAATGGAAGTGCCAGCTAGGAGGCCAAGACAGTCCATGGGACCTCTAACAGTGGAGCCAGTCTTGATCTCTAGAGCACAAATGGACTTTGGGAGCCCATTCCCTATGGAGGAATACTATTGCAGACCATCAGATACAGAAAGGAGGGCCTAGGCCCTCCCCCAAATGATATGACAGACTTTGAAGGTTCCCTGTGAAGGGCCTCACTATCCCTGGGAAGGAGTTGGTGGGTAAGTTTGGGGGGATGGTGGGGCAATGGAATGGGGGATGGATATGTAAATATGAGTAATAATTAAAGAAAAGAAAAAATTAGTTTTTCACAGAATTTTTGGTAGGTTGCTCTTCAACTGAGCACACTCAGTGACAGATTCTTTTCTACAGCACTCTACACACTGAATACTAACCCAGCCTTGAACAAATTTCAATACTAAATAGAGAATGTCAGGATACTTTTTGTTAAATAGCTGTGACAAATATATCATCTGAATAATGACCTGAATTAAGCCTCTGGTGAAATTTATAAGTTCAAGTTATTAGTTCTATGTGATTTCAATTAAGCATGACAAAATTTAAACATGCACTACAATTTATGGACTTACTATATGACGAGATATTTTCTTCAACTAGTATAATGTCCTCATTGTCTGATTCACTTATTCCATGGCAAATTCTGGAGCTTTCTGTGTTTGATCCTTCCTTCCTCCCTCCCTTCCTTCCTTTTTTCTTTCATCCTTTCTACCTTTCTTTCTGTCTGTCTCTCTTTTTTATTTCTTTGAAACAAAATCCTAACCTGGACTTATGAGAGATTCTCTCAAGAAAAAATAAATAAAAATTGTAGAACACATCATAATAAAAAATAAGAAAAAGAAATACCACAAGAAACATCCAAACACCCACATCTGTTGAAATATTGTCTGTCATACCCAAGTAACACAGTTATGAGAAGAAACCCAAGTTTGAAGATAAAATTAGAGTCACACAGAACCAAGGGGGGTTATCAGCAATAACTGTATGGACCTGTTACCCAGCACTTACAACCTTTTCAGTCCACCAATTCAATATTTAATTAGACAGGATGCAGGACATATATGAGCTAATTCATTTATTGAGTAATGGGAGAACATCTCCAAACCTCCAAACTAACATTCTCATTCAGGGGGGTTTCAAACAGTCCTCTGCTGGTTTCCCAGCTATCAGTCTGGGGTCCATTAGAAAACCCTTGTTCAGGTCAGCTGTTGACCCCTGTGCTCACCACTCCTCCCTCTCTGCAACTGGGTTCCAGGAGTTCAGTTCAGTGTGTAGATGTTAGTGTATTCTTCTGCTTGCATCAACTACTGGATGAAGGCTCTAGGATGGCGTATAAGGTAGTAATCAATCTCATTATCAGAGAAGGGCATATAAAGTAGCCTCTCAACTCTTGATTAGACTGTTAGTAGGGGTCAACCTTGTAGATAGCTGGATATTTCCCTAGTGCCAAATTTCTCTTTAAACCAAAAATGGCTCTCTCTATTGTGGTATCTCTTTTCTTGTTCTCCTCTATTCTTCCCATGACCCAATCTTCCTGCTCCCTCAAGTCCTCCTCTCCCCTCCCCCTCCCCCTCTCTTTCCTGTAACTTCCCCTGCCCTCCCCCTATGCTCCCAATTTGCTCAGGAGATCTTGTTCCTTTCCCCTTAACTATGTATGTCTCTCTGAGGGTCCTACTTGTTTCCAAGCTTTTCTGGTGGTGTGGATTGTAGGCAGGTAATCTTTTGCTCTATGCCTAAAATCCACATATGAGTGAGTACATGCCAGATTTGTCTTTTTGTGATTGGTTACCTCACTCAGGATGGTTTCTTCTAGTTCCATACATTTGCCTGCAAATTTCAAGATTCCATTATTTTTTTCCTCTGAATAGTACTCCATTGTGTAAATGTACCACATTTTCTTTATCCATTCTTCAGTTGAGGGGCATCTAGGTTGTTTCCAGGTTCTGGCTATTGCAAATAAGACTGGAAAGAACATGGTTGAACAGCTGTTCTTGTTGTATGAATGTGTATCTTTTGGGTATATGCCAAAGAGTGAAATTGCTGGATATTGGTAGAGTGATTTCCATTTTCCTGAGAAATCACCACACTGATTTCCAAAATGGTTGTATGAGTTTGCACATCCACCAGGAGTGAAGGAGTGCTCCCTTTCCCCACATACTCTGCAGCATAAACTGTCATTGGTGTATTTGATTATAGCCATTTTGACAGGAGTAAGATGTAATCTCAGAGTTGTTTTGATTTGCATTTCCCTGATGGCTAAGGATGTTGAGCACTTTCTTATTCATCTTTCAGCCATTTTGTATTCCTCTATTGAGAATTCTCTATTTAGTTCTGTACACCACTTTTTAATAGGATTATTTGGTTTTGTTGTGACTAGCTTTTTGAATTTTTGTATATTTTGGAAATCAGCCCTCTGTCAGATGTGGCATTGGTGAATATATTTTCCCATTCTGTGAGCTGACATTTTGTCTTTTTGACTGTGTCCTTTGCCTTACAGAAGCTTCTAAGTTTCAGTAGGTCCCATTTGTTAATTGTCAATCTCAGTGTCTATGCTACTGGTATAAGTACAGGAAACAGTTTCCTGTACCAATTTGTTTGAGAGTACCACCTAATTTCTCTTCCAAGAGGTTCAGTGTGCCTGGATTTATGTTGACATATATGATCCATTTTGTGTATGGCAATACATATGGATCTATCTGCAGTCTTCTACACTCCAGCATCCACTTATGCCAGCACCATTTGTTGAAGATGCTTTGTTTTTTCCATTGTGTAATTTTACCTTCTTTTTCAAAGATCACATGTTCATAGGTGTGTGGGTCCATATCAGGGTATTCAATTTGATGACATTGATCTACCTGTCTGTTTTTGTACCAACACCAGCTGTTTTCAGGACTATAGCTGTATAATGGAGCTTGAATTCAGGGACGGTGATGCCTTCTGAAGTTCCTTTATTGTTTAGGGTTGTTTTGTCTATTCTGGGTCTTTTGTTTTTCCATATGAAGTTGAGAATTGTTCTTTCAAGGTCTGTGAAGAATTGTGCTGGGATTTTGATGGGGATTCCATTGAATCTGTAGATTGCTTTCGGCAAGATTGACATTTTTACTACATTGATCCTACCTATCCAAAAGCATGGGAGATCTTTCCATTTTCTAGTATCTTCTTTAATTTCTTACATCAAAGACCCTAAATTCTTGCTATGTAGGTCTTTCCCTTGTTTTGTTAGCATTACCCCAATGTATTTTATGCTATTTGTGGTTATTGTAAAGGGTGATGTTTCTCTGATTTCTTTCTCAGCCCATTTATCTTCTGTATATAATAGGGATGCTGGCTTTTTTGAGTTACTCTTGTATCTTGCCACTTTGCTGAAGGTGTTTATCAGCTGTAGAAGTTCCCTGGTTGAGTTTTTCAGTTCACTTATGTAAACTATCATATCATCTGCAAATAGTGAAAGTTTGACTTTTTCTATTCCAACTTGTATACCCTTGATCCCCTTTTGTTGTCTGATTGCTCTAGCTTGAACTTCAAGTACAATATTAAAAAGGTATGGAGAGAGTGGAAAGCTCTGTCTTATTCCTGATTTTAGAGGAATAACGTTGAGTTTCTCTCCATTTAGTTTGATATTGGCTGTTGGTTTGCTATATATTACTTTTATTATGTTTAGGTATATGCCTATTATCTCTTATCTTTCCAAGACCTTTATCATGAAGGAATGATGGACTTTGTGAAAGGCTTTTTCCGAATCTAGAGAGATGATCACATGACTTTTCTTTTTCAGATTGTTTCCATGTTGGATTACATTGATGGATTTTCATATGTTGAACCATCCCTACATCCCTGGGATGAAAGCCTACTTGATCATTGTGGATGATTTCTCTGATGTGTTATTGGATTTGGTTTACCAGTATTTTATTGAGTATTTTTACATTAATGCTCATGAGGCATATTGGTCTGTAGTTACCTTTCTTAGTTGGGTCTTTGTGTGTTTTGGATACCAAGGTAATGTAGCCTCCTAAAAAGAGTTTGGCAATGACCCTTCTGCTTCTATTTTATGGACTACTTTGTGGAGAATTGGTATTAGCTGTTTTTTGAATTTCTGATAGAATTCTGCACTGAAGCCTAGTAGCCCTGGGATTTTTTTGGTTGGCAGAGTTTTGATGGCTGCTTCTATTTCATTAGGGGTTATAGGTCTACTTAAATTGCTTATCTTTTCTTGACTTAATTTTGATAAGTGATATCTACCCCCAAAATTGTCTATATCCTATAGATTTTTGAATTTTGATGAGTGCAGGTTTTCAAGGTATGACCTGATGTTTCTCTAGATTTCCTCGGTGTCCTTTGTTATGTTCCCCTTTTCGTTTCTGATTTTGCTAAATTGCATGTTCACTATATGCCTTTTGGTAAGTTTGGATAAAGGATTGTCTATCTTGTTGATTTTCTTGAAAAATCAAATCTTGGTTACATTGATTCCTTGTCCTGTTTTATTTGTTTCTACTTTATTGATTTAAGCCTTCAATTTGATTATTTCCTGGCTTCTACTGCTCCTGGGTGAGTTTGCTTCTTTTTGTTCTATATCTTTCAGGTGTGCTGTTAAGTTTCTAGTGTGACTATCCTCCAGTTTCTTCATGTGGGCACTTAGTGCTATGAACTTTCTTCTTATCAGTGCTTTCAAAGTGTCCCAATTGTTTGGGTATGTTGTGTCTTCATTCTCATTGAATTCTAGGAAGTCTTTAATTTCTTTTTTATTACTTTCTTGACCCAAGAATGGTACAACTGCATATTGTTCAATTTCAAGGATTTTGTAGATTTTCTGCAATTTGTGTTATTGTTGAATTCTAACATTAAATAATCATGCTGGTCTGATGAGATAGAGGGGGTTATTCAATTTTTTTGTAACTGTGGAGGTTTGCTATGTTGCCAAGTATGTGGTCAATTTTAGAGAATGTTTCATGTGGCACTGAAAAGAAAGTATATTCTTTTTGTTTGGATGGAATGTTCTATAGCTTTCTGTTAAAACCAATTGTGTCATAACTTCTGTTAGTTTCTTTGTTTCTTTGTTAAGTGTCTGTCTTGTGGTCCTGTCTGTTGGTGAGAGGGGGGTGTTGAAGTCTCTCATTATGTGTGTGAGGTTTTATGTGCAATTTGAGTTTCATTAATGTTTCTTTTGTGAATGTGGATGCCTTTGTTTTGGGGGCATACATGTTCAGAATTGGGACTTCTTCTTATTTGGTTTCTCCTGGGATGAATATGAAGTGGCCTCCTACATCTCTTTTGATTGATTTCAGTTTAAAGTCTCATTTGTTAGATATTAGGATTGCTATCCCTGCTTGTTTCTTGGGTCCATTTGATTGTAAAATCTTTTACCAACCTTTAACTCTAAGGTACCTTCTATCTTTGAAGTTGAGGTGTTTCTTGTATGTCTTCATATCCATTCTGTTAGCCTGTGTCTTTTTATAGGAGCGTTAAGACCATTAATATTGAGGGATATTAATGACCATTGATTGTTCATTCTTGTTTGTTTTGTATTGGTTGGTGTTGGTGGAATTGTGTGTGGATTTCCACCCCATTTTTCTTTTGGTTGGTAAAGTGGGATTATCTATTGCCTATGTTTTTCTGGTTGTAGTTAACTTACATGGGTTGGAGTTTTCCTTCCAGAACTTTCTCTAGTGCTGGATTAGTGGATATATATTGTTTAAATCTGGTTTTATCATGGAATATCTTGTTTTCTTCCTCTATAATTATTGAAAGCTTTGCCTGGTATAGTGGTCTGGTCGATTATCTATCCAGGACCTCCTGGCTGTGTTGAGAGGCCTTTTTTCATGGTCTACTCCATTTGGCATTCTTTAAGCTTCTTGTACTTACATTGGCATATCTTTCTTTAGGTTCAGAAAGTTTTCTTCTATGATTTTGTTGAATATGTTTTCTGCATCTTTGAGGTGTGTTTCTTTACCTTCTTCTATACCTGTTATTCTTAGGTTTGGTCTTTTCATGGTGTCCCATATTTCCTGGATATTTTGTGTTAGAGATTTGTTGGACTTAAGATTTGCTTTGGTCAATCAATCTATTTCTCCTAGTGTATCTTCAACACTTGAGATACTCTCTTCCATTTCTTGTATTCTGTTGGTTATACTTGCATCTGTAGTTCCTGATCATTTATCCAGCTTTTCTATTTGCAGTACTTCCTCAGTATGTGTTTTCTTTATTGTCTCTATTTCAGTTTTAATGTCTTGAACTGTTTGAGTCATTTCCTTTATCTGTTTGATTGTTTTTTCTTGGCTTTCCTTGCTTTCTTCAAGAGATTTGTTGATTTCTTGTAATTTTTAGTTTGTTTTTTCTTCCATTTATTTAAGGGATTTTCTCATATTCTCTTTGAGGGTGTCTATCATTTTCATGGGGTTGTTTTCAAGGTCATTCTAATCTGCTTCATCTGTATTGGGATGTTCAGGTTTTGATGGTGTAGAGTTCTCAGACTGTGGTGATGTCATATTGGTTTTTCTGTTGTTAAATATGTTTTTATATTGTTGTCTTCCCATTACTTCTTCCAGTGGGTGCAGGTGGAGTTTCTTCCTCTCCTGGTGGGTACCAGTCCAAGGTTCCCTTCTGGTAGGTGCAAGCAGGTCCAATACTCAGATGACTCTCCTCTTCACTGTGGGTGAAGGTGGGACTAGTACCAGGTCCTTGACAGTCTCTAGTTGGTCTGAACCCCGGGATGGGTTCCCCAGCATGCAGTTCCCAGGCCTCAGGTGGCTCCAAGCAGGGTACTAGAAGACTGCTGGAAACAGGCCCATGTTTACCTCCTATGTTATTCTTTAAACCTTGAATGTAAAGGGTGTTAATAGAAATGCCTACAGCTGGGGACTCTTGCTTACATAGATTATTACATAGAAATGTGTGTAGGGGAAGCTGTAGCCATGCCTACTTAGGGGCTGGCTACAGGTATGCCTGACCACGCTTGCGAGGGCGTGGTCAGGGTGACAAAGTGTGACTTCGTTTTCTCTTTCGGTCTCTCTTTTAGGCTTTCGTACAGACCGCTGCCACACCGGCTGGCTAGGTTGCTCTGTAAGTAAGGCTTTTCCCTATTAAATACCCTTATATTTCTACCTGACTCTGTATTGGTAATTTCCCACTATATCTGGTTGTCAGGAGAGGGATTATTGAAAACCTACACCCCATTTGGGACAGGCTGTGGGTTCCATCGGCCCTTGGCCAAGGCCCAGAAAGCACCCTCTCTCCACAGGCGATCCCGGCTAGACCCGCTGCAGCTGAGCTACTCAGAACCATCCACCCAGCTTGGAGACAGTATCTAGCTGCCTAGAGTGGAGGTAGGCCTAGGCTTTCAGCAGAGGCTTCCCCTGGCCGCTGCTGCGGGAAAGCCGCATCTTTTTCAGTGGTTGCAGTCACAAGACCATATACTCTCTAAGATAAGCACAGCTGTTTTTGTGACTTCTCTCCACCATTGACCGACTGCTGCCAAATGCCGTGGACTAACTGAACACCTGTGCCACCCACTGGTCAAAGATAGTTACTGCATCTGGAGTAGAAATCAGGTAAAATTATGGCAGAATATTTATCATTTGCTAAAATTGGTAATATTTTTGCTTATTAGGTGAATTCACTGTTTGAGGAGGATGCTAATCTGCCAATTACCAGCCTATATGCAGTAATGGCAGTTAGCTTGCTGGTACAAATAGTATTACTAGCCAGAGGACTCAGGAATAGGGATAAGGATAACCTCACCACCTACTTAACAGGAAATAACAGCTTTACGCAGTGAGGTTTTGGAGAACAGATTAGGTCAGACCACAATTGTGCAGCAAGTGGAACAGAAATTGGATGATAAGCTTGGCTCTGTGTCCAATATGCTAAAGACAAAGCTTTCTGTTACCCAAGATGAGATGCAGCATATTTATGCCATGTCTGAGACCTTAGAGGCTAGGCTGTCAGAAGACCGTGATGAGCTAAAAAATATCTGTAGCCAGCTAGAAACTCAGATAGGCAATGTTACCCAGAAATTAGATGCAAAGGTGCAAGATACCCAGGATAGGGTTGAAGAATTGGACAATGCCATTCAATCAATTATTGAATCATCCAAGGTAGCAGATCACAAATTTGAGTCTAGATTTGAATGTTTGGAAGATAATTTACAAAACAGGGTTGACAGATTACATAGGTCCATACGGTCAATTGCTAAGGACTCAAAATCAGCAAATCATGACCTCGAATCTAGACTCCAATACCTAGAAGGCAGTTTCCATGCCATCCAGATGCTGCCTAAGGATGATCATATTAAAGACCTAGAAAACATGTAAATGAGCAGTTAGAGCAATTTAGAGATTCACTAACATGCTTGGAATCTTTTATGACTAAGGAGATTGAAACTTTTCAAAAGAATATCATTACTAAGCTTAAAGATCATTGGGATGCCTCAGAAGCAGAATCACTACAATCCCAGGCACCTACTCCACCCAGGTATCATGACTATTCTTCTAAGGTTGTTACTCGTATACCATTAGTGTACCCAGCTACCATGGTAGAAAAGCCAGCTTCTAAGAAACACCCTCATGGACGGATGGCTTATGAATGGCAACCTATACAGCTGAAGGATCTTAAGAATATTAAAGAATTAGTTGTCTCATATGGTCTCCATAGCCCATATGTAAAACAGCTATTACATTCATGGGCAACCTTTAACAGGGTGACACACACAGATTGGGAATGATTGGTAGCAACTGTACTTGAGAATTCATGCCAAATCTAATGGAAGGCATTAGTAAGGGAAGAGGCAAAGCTCCTTGAATGTCAGGGCATAAAGGAAGGTTTTGAAGCCCCTCTAGATAAGCTTCTTTGTCAGGGTATTTATGCTGACCCACAGGTTCAGGCTGAATATGATGACGATATACTGTCTCTATGCAGGAAAGCAGCATTAAATGCCTGGGATAAGGTTCGTGAGCCAGGAGAACGCCTAGAAGCTTATACCAGAATAGAACAGGGACCTACAGAACAGTTCCAGGACTTCTTACAAAGGTTAACTAGGGCAGTAGAATTACAGGTAACAGATCCAGAAACAAGACAATCAATTATATATACAATAGCTTATGAAAATGCAAACCCAATATGCAAAAGAATACTTTTGCCTTTAAAGATCAGATCAGCTCTGCTAGAAGAATGGGTTTTGTATGCAACCAACATTGATTATAATGTACAAGATACTGGAGCTTGGGTAGGAGAAGCCATTTCAAAAGGTTTAAAATGGCAACAGGAAATTAAAAGTTCTAGAGGTGAGGATGTAAGGGCTTGTCAAGGAGAAGCACCTTACAGAGGTCAACATAGGTACCAAGAGGCTAGAGGTTACTACTACTATGAACCAGAACCTTGGGTAGGAAGAGCCTTCCCCTGGAGACCACGAAGGCTCTAGGAACCTAGATGTTTCAACTGTGGTAAAATGGGACATACTAAGAGAAATTGTAGAAAAACGAATTCTAACAATGCCTCATACGGAAGGCCACTGCCTTCTGGATTGTGTAGAAGATGTGGTAAGGGCAGACACTGGACCAATGAATGTAGATCGACCAGGGACATACAAGGAAACCCGTTAAGGTCGGGAAACCCCGAGGGGGGGGCCTCAAGAAGGCTCCCAAATCGAGAAAGGTCTGGTCATTCCCAGTAGCAGTGGGAGACAATCTCTCACAGGAACAATAGATAGTTCATTGCCTATTGTGAAAAATGATACTGCTCTAGATGGTAGTTTTAATAGTGATGAAGAATCAAGTGTGAATGGACAAAATGAGAAACACATATTTTGGCAAGCTTCTATTAATGATAAAAGGCCTCAGTTGAAAGTGAAAATTAATAATAAAGTTATTTCTGGCTTAGTGGACCATGGGGCAGATGTAACTATTATTACTCTAAAGTCTTGGCCTCAGAAATGGCCTCTTAGAGAGGCAAATGTACAATTTTTAGGAATTGGAACTCTATCTAGAGTTCGACAGAGTGTTAACTCGGTGGTCTGCATTGCACCAGAAGGACAGAAAGGGATACTGAAACCATACGTGGCAGATATACCTATAAATCTCTGGGGTCATGCTCTCTTACAGCAATGGAATACTCTGATTAATATTCCTCCAGTGTCAGATACAAATTGTGTACGATCTTTAGATAGTAGAAAAGATCTGGTAAGACGCTATGGAAAACGGTTACCAACCATCCATGCTGTACAGAAACTAGGTACAAATGATGGACCTTCAGAGGAGCCAAAGGCCCTGCCATTGAAGTGTCTCACAGATGAACCCGTTTGGGTAGGACAATGGCCTATGACCTCTGAGAAGCTAGAGGCTTTAGAAAAGTTAGTACAGGAACAGCTAGACACTGGACATATAGAGGAATCTACCAGTCCTTGGAATTCTCCTGTATTTGTCATAAAAAAGAAGTCAGGTAAGTGGAGAATGCTGACAGATCTGAGAGCTATAAATAGGTAATTCAACCAATGGGCCCCCTGCAACCTGGAATGCCTGTGACTGTGTTTTCTCTTTCCGTCTCTCTTTTGTGCTTGCGTACAGACTGCAGCCACATCGGCTGGCTAGGTTGCTCTGTAAGTAAGGCTTTTCCCTATTAAATACCCTTATATTTCTACCTGACTCTGTATTGGTAATTTCCCACTATAAATGTGTATCTCACTCTTGTTTTAAAAGAGCAGATTATCTGAAATTGTTTAAGAGCATCATATACCTATAGATATAAATACACATATATAAAAGTCAGTTTAATAATATGGCAATCTAGCAAAACAACCTGAGTTGGGTCCTCTTTGGACTGTGATTTCCAAACACATGAACCTTTGGCCAGATTTAGAATACCAGCTATGAAATCCATTCTATGACAGGTCTCATATTCAATCTAAAGCAGTTTACTGCCTCTAAGCCATCATGCCTTTAGTGCACAACTTAACAAGCATGTTGGTATTGTAACATGAAGATTCTAGGACTTTGTAAGACCACTGATGCCTTTTTCCTCAAGCAGCCTACATAACACTCTTTGACATGATGTAGGCTTGCCAAGGAAGAGAACTTGCATTGTAAATTTCAGTTATAAATTTCAATTATAAATTAAATTACAAGGTTTATTTTCTTTGTCTGTATCTAATATGTGCTGTGCTAAGAAATTTGGCTTCTCCATCAATTGTGATGAGAATCCTAGAGCAATAGCAACATGCTGGGTTGTTTTGGGGTACCTACAGGACAAATAAAAATAACTTATAAGAAGGTATACCATCCCTAACATTGATATTTTCATTTAATAACCCATGTCTTGATGAAGCATTATTATTATCCATGAAGATTAATTCACTCAAATACACTTTATAGATTAAAGTTTAGTTAGCTTACACACTAGTGGAATGACTTAAAGCTTATTTCCATAAAATTTATATTTTACAAAACCACTCTCTAGCTGCTTATCTCAAAATTATGCCTACTTAAGCTCATTGACAATGTAACCCCTACTTTTTCACTTCATTGGTATTCTATTATCACTTTGAATTAAATTTTTCCATGGGTAGAATAATAAAACTTTTCACATAGCTTTTATCAGCACCCCCCGTTTACAGATAAAATGAAATCAGAGAACAAAAGTACATGTAGAAGAAAGAATGGTGGGTTACTGAAGCATAGTGTGCTTATGGGTACAATGAAGCACTTGAAGAACCTTAACCAACATGAAGATTGAGTATAAGATCCTCCCTCCTCTCCAGGTCTCTTGACCACATTCTGATCATGACTTATAATATCTGTAGCTCCAAGGATGTCTACACTGGAGTAAATAGTCACATCTACAAATCCCCATCTGACTCTGGAATTGGTGCCTACCTCAATGTGGTAAAACTCTGAAAAAGATTCAAATGGAGATGACTAATTGCTTATATCTTGGGATATTCATGCATGAGCTTATGCCATGTTGCTTACCTGAAAAACTGTAACTCAATGATATAGTTTTGAAAACAGATAATTGGCCATCAGCATCACATGAGCTGTTAGAACAGTTAACCAAATCTATGCAAGAATAGGTCTTTGGCCTATTCTTAAGCAATTCTCATTATTAATTGATGTGAAAATATACTATAAAATATAAGAGTTTGACATGGTGAATCTTCTTTGGAAAGTAGGTCCTGGACACAGTGAACATTTGGTTTCAGCAGATTCTAGTTCCCAAATGACAGAACTGGGCCCAAAATTCACTAAGCACTCTATAGCCAACCTACTGATTTCATAGTAAGCCCAGAGTCCTGATTCATCAGAGCTAATGGTGGGGGCACCAATCCCAGTGTTGGAAGGATCACTCAGGATAAAGGTGTGTCCATATGCTGGAAATCCCACAATGAGGTTCTCAGATAAAGTCCCATGTTCCTTCAAGTAATCGTGGTGTAATCCTATAGTGGCAGAAGGTTGAGAATTGCTTAAGAATAGAAAAGATTTCTACATACAACAAACCACCACCCTAAGTCTATTTATAGGACTGCATTTATATGAAAAATAAGTACCTATCAGCCATGATGGTGGATTCTGGAAATACAGTGTGAGAATGAGGACAACATATTCATATTTGAAAAATAACTCAAGCATCAGTGTTCCTTTGTGATCTTGCTTATTTTGATGAGCTTGACCACATGTTAAATTTCTAGTAATATGTGTTAAAGCCCTCTAAGTATGGCAGTATATGCCACGAAATTATTCTGCAACCTCAAGCTTCACATATAGAATTTCAACTTGTATGGTGAAGAGACAAGAGATTCACCAGTTTGAAGGCCATCTTATCTATTAACTGAGAAAATATTTGTGAAAACAAAAGTGAAACAATGAGGGCTAGAGATGCAATTCACTTTAGATCACTCATCTAGCCTTGATGTCTTCTCCAGGCCTAAATGTCTCCCACAGAACCAGTGAAAGAAAGAAAATATCTCAGTTTACCTCAAGGCAAACAAAACTCATTAGATGTTAGAGAAAACCCACAAAAGAGAATGGAAAAGAAGAAAACAAAGTATATATTATTATAATGTACCTTTATTAGTATTGATGTTTTAAATATTTGAATTTACACATTTGTGAATGATGGAGCCACTGAAATCCAAATGTCCATCAACAAGTGTCCTATGCCTATCAGGGCAAAGTGGGTTGGCTATTATAATGTCAAGAAAATCCAAATGAAGGTTATCTTAGTCTATTGGATTGCATAGGCTTAGGCTTTAGACACAGGATATTATGCAATGTGTGTCCTCTGTGTAACAGGCTCAGTGGCTCAAGGAGAACAACTTTGGAGGTGCCATACTCTGACCACTGAACATGGATGACTTCACTGGTTCTTTCTGTAACCAGGGAAACTTTCCTCTGACCTCTACATTAAAGAAAGCTCTCAGTGTGCGCATTGAAGGTGAGTGGCAGTACATTTATGATGATGGTGTATAATACCCTTTATCAACTCAAGGTTGGCCTCAACAATCCCATCCCTATTCCTGGGAGAGACTTTTTGTTTCATCAGTGTGAACTTTCTGAGGTGAGATACAGTTACACATCTTTCCAAACACTTCATTTCCACTAAAGGATATTAGATATCTACCGGAAAACAGGCATACATTGAAGCTAAGGTGGACATTCCAAGTCTACTATGTCAATTTACATGAGTCCACAGAAACTATATTGACCTTAAGTATCAGAATCTTCTCCTCTTTGAGGCTCATTATTAGATTGTAACTCTGCCCCTTTGGGGAGTTTTATCAGCAATACCTCACTAGTGCTGCCATGCCTGTCTCTGTCCATATTTTCTCTGATGTACAGTGGAAACTGAGATTTTTAGCAAACCTGTCTGCTCACCTGGTATCCATGATCTGGATCCATTGTTCACAACATTGATGGTCAAAGAAATTCTTTAGATGCCAGTCCAGCCTGATCTGTGGTAGATTATACAGATATAAAAATTGAAGAACCTTAAGTCAATGTGGTAAGTTTCCATAACTCTCAAGCCTAGATTTACCTTCTGATCTAACATGAAAGACTCTGAAGCCAATTGCTTTGCTAGTTTATGCCATCATAATTGCTCTTCTCTTCATATATACAGAAATCCTACTTTCTCTCCAGAATCACTGTTTTATCTTGTGCTGTGTGTTTCAGGTTATAAGACCACTTATCATGGGGAGCGTTAGCCAATAATTGGTTCTGAGAGCCATGGAAAAAAGACCAAGATCAGCAGCTCTGACACAGTGAGTTCTGTGTGAGCTTCCCATGGAATAGAAATAACTTCTGGCCCTCTTGAGTTGAATCACACATCAGTAAAACTTCTATGGCTGTCTGGCCCTCAGCACCAGCCATGATGTAACCTGGCATGGTCTTCACCAGACAGCTATGCCCAAGCTCAGAACATTGTCCTTTGCTTTTTGTAAAAGCACTTTGTTCCTGCGTATCTCCTACAGCAAATTTCTCATCCAAAAAAAAAAATCCATGAACATCCATTACGTTTTGGAGTGATTTTGAGGAAATAACTTGTTGGGATAAAATTCCAAATTTTATCATGGTTATAGTGATAAAATCCTTATGAGAAGAAGTGGTTGTTCTCACTGTCTTTGGATTTACCATGTGTCTGCAGGCTTCTGCATGATGACTTGAGTCTGTGAGAAATAACTAACTGTGTGATGATAGACTGAGGGTTAAAATAACTCCTTGAAGAGAATATGCCTATAGTACTTTGACCATACTCCATAAACTACCACAATGGGTCCAGGACTCAAGGATATACACAGTGCTGTTTTGCTTAACCAGAAATGAATTTCAAAGTATTCTTATGTATATCCTGAGGCCTAGAGCTATTTAAGGCCGTGACAGGTTTGCAGCCTTGAAAGAGCTAAAGGATTTCCTCTTTACTTGCTTTCCCAGTACTGAGGTTGAAGGAAGCCCTTCTTAAACTACCTCATTTCTTAAAACTAGTGTTGGTTGACACCTGATGTCCCCTCATCCATTGGCTTGACAGTCATCTGGCATTATTTGTCAAATGACTTTGTGTTGTTTTGCATATTTTGTTGAAATTAAATCTATATAGACTTTAACATGGTGACCCACTTGGAATGTGTTTCTCTCAGACATATCCATACTATTACTCAGTGTTATTCAAGCAGCATCAATATCTAAATCTGCAAGTATTTTTGTATCACAAACCTCAAGCTCTCACTAAAACCCAGTAAATTTTCAAACATTCATACAGCAGTAATTGTGAGGTCCATTCTATTTTAGGGGCCTGCGATTTTTTATTGTTTTTGAGAATCTCATATTGGTGGATATATGCAGTATTTGTCATTCATGTCTTTAGCCTGCCAGGTAACAGAAGTTTACTCAAAGAAGATTTGGTTTATGGCAATTAAAAAGTGGAGTGCAGAACTAAATAGAGAATTCTCAACAGAGGAGTCTAAAATGTCTGAAAGACACTTGAGAAAGTGCTCAACATCCTTAGCCACCAGGGAAATGCAGCTCAAAACCACTCTGAGATACCATCTTACTCCTATCAGAATGGCTAAAATCAATAACACCAATGACAATCTATGTTGGAGAAGATGTGGAGAAAGAGGAACACTCCTCCATTACTGGTTGGAGTGCAAACTTGTACAAACACTTCAGAAATCAGTATGTCAGTTTCTCAGGAAAATGGTAATCAGTCTACCTCAAGATCCAGAAATTCCTCTCTTGGGCATATACCAAAAGAAGGCACATTCATACAATAAGGACATATGTTCAACTATGTGCATAACATAGCCAGAATCTGGAAGCAACCTAGATGCCCCTCAACTGAAGAATGGATAGAGAAAATGTGGTACATTTACACAATGGAGTATGACTCAGTAGAAAAAAAAATAACAATGGAATCTTGAAATTCGTGGGCAAATGGATGGAACTAGAAGAAACCATCCTGAGTGAGGTAACCCAGTCATGAAAAGATAAAAATGGTATGTACTCACTCATATGTGGATTTTAGACATAGAGCAAATGATTACCAGTCTACAATCCACACTGTCAGAGGAGCTAGGAAACAAAGAGGACCCCAAGAGAAGATTACATAGTCCCTCGAAGAAGGGGAGGGGAAAAGAACCGCTGAACAAAGTGGGAGCACATGGGATTGGAGAGGAAGGAGGTGGGAAGGGAAGAATGGGAAGGGGAGGAGAACAAGAGGACTGAGACAGGGGAGGAATAGAGGAGGGCAAGAAAGGAGATGCCTTGATAGAGGGAGACAGTACAGGTTTTGAGAGAGGTCTGGCACAGGGGAAATGTTAGGGGATCCACAGGGATGACCCCAACTAAGAATCCAGGCAGTGGTAGAGAAGATGCCATTGATGCCCTTCCCCTATAATGAGATTGGTGTCTATCGTGGTTACCATTCCTAGAGTCATCATCCAGTACCTGTTTTGAAGCAGAACCGGGCACCCACAGCTAAGCACTGAACCATACTCCTGAAATCCAATTGTGGAGAGGGAGGAGGGATGAGCAAAGGAGCCAAGATGGGGCTGGAGAAACCCGCAGAAACAGTTGACCTGACTTACTAATAGTATGGAGACCCTAGTTATAAAACTGGGGAAACAGCGTTGGACTAAACCAAGCCCTCTGAATGTGGGTGCCAGCTAGAAGGCCAAGACAGTCTATGGGACCTCTAACAGTGGAGCCAGTCTTTAACCCTAGAGCACAAATGGACTTTGGGAGACCATTCCCTATGGAGGGATACTATTGCAGACCAGATACTCCAAGGAGGGCCTAGGCCCTCTTCCAAATGATAGGACAGACTTTGAAGGTCCCTGGTGGAGGGCCTCACTATCCCTGGGGATGAGTTGGGAGATAGTTTGGGGGGTGGGTAACTTGGGAGGATGGGAGGGTGAGGGAATGGGGGGGATAGATATGTAAATATGAGTAGTAATTAAAGAATTTTTAAAAATATTTGTTTTATCTATACATCATGGTGGGAGCATCACATTTTCTGTTATAAATACGTGCCCCCAGAAGAATTGGGAAATGGTTATGATAGCAGCTTTTTAATAACTGTGGGTGAAGATGAGTTGTTTTCTTTGCATTTTCATAAACCATAGATGACATAATTCATTTTCCATCACAGAAGTGTCTGCAGTTTAAACTGTATGGTGCTGAAAACTGCAGTAAAATTATCATATGAGCAAAACTACTTGAATTGTCTTGGCTAAATATAGAGAAATATTACATAAAGATATTAAAGAAACTGCATGGTACATTAATGTATAAAGTGTGTTGTACATCGGCCTAAAGTTTCTCCTGATTTTATGCACTTAAGTGGTGTTCCCAGCCAAACAGGAACAAGCTGTCACAGTTACAAACTACATAGCTCAATCCAACTTTATTAACAATTTTTACAGTGTAATGTAAAAACAGATTTTCACATATGTTCCTGATTCCAGCTTGAAGAACTAGTTACAAAAGAATAGCAAATGATAAAAAATAAATAATAAATAAATAATTCCCAGGTGAACTCTATGAGCAATCAGCAAAGCAGCGGTAACTTGCTGTCAGTAGCTAAGATTATTGTAAACTGCTTTGGATTTTGACTTGGTTTTTCTTGGTTTGGTGTGGTCCTGGTTCCATGTTTCTTCTTCTCATTTATCACTTCATCAGGAAATCAAAAAAGAGTGAACTACAAGCCAAACTCTTGCTAAACTGAAACCTATAACCTCCTAACAGATGACTAATTCTTGCA
Source organism: Cricetulus griseus (assembly GCF_003668045.3). Taxonomy (NCBI): domain Eukaryota; kingdom Metazoa; phylum Chordata; class Mammalia; order Rodentia; family Cricetidae; genus Cricetulus; species Cricetulus griseus. The sequence goes on along the minus strand of NW_023276806.1, from coordinate 50,679,114 downwards.
TGGAAGTTCAGCACCAGTGTATTTCTTTTATTTGGGAGATTTATTCAGGAGTCAACTACACTCTGGCCTGCCTCACAGAGCTTCAGGACACTGGTGCTGTCTCTGGTTGGATTCACAGACAAGTACAGCTTTCTTGTCCTCTTTTTGCAAAAAGAGGAGAGACAGCATAGACTAAAAGCACATATTTCAGATAGAAATAGCATCTCCTTGCCCAAGTGAGCATGTCTCTTCTAATAATAGGAGCCATTCTTAAAAGATCACTCTAATAAGGCAGAAGCATCCAATATTGTGTTGAAAAGAAATGGTTTTCTGTGGAGAGTAGGAAGGAATGAAGAATTGAAGTAGGGAGGGAAAATCACAAATGAAATGGATTACTGTTAAAACACATGGAATGGGTATGCTTCCATCACTTTTGTATTTCCCAAGGAAAGCGCTCTGCCTGCAAAGCCACAAAATGGCACAAATACAAATATATCCATTTGCCTGCCAGCATTTAATTTCTGTAATCACATAGTCCCTGGTGATATGAAGGATCAACACATCACCTCTTGCTTTTTCCTTTTGCAAGCATTGTTATATCTATACTCCATAATCAGTGTTCATCACTGTTAGGTTTTTGCTTAAATTAGAAATGAAGAAGGGGTGCAAGATGAGACATGAGGCTAAGAGAATACATTAACGAGTTTATTATATCATGGAGAATGACAGAGAGAGAGAGAGAGAGAGAGAGAGAGACAGAGACAGAGACAGAGACAGAGAGACAGAGAGAAGAGGAGAAGAGGCAGAGAGAAATGAGAAGGGAAGAGAGAGAAGAGAGTGTAAGTGCGCAGGCTTCTGTCTTTTAAAGGGGTTCTCTACACCTGCATGCAGACTTAGTTCCCATTGAACCCTGGCCTGACCAGAGTAATGCCTGAGTGGATTTTGCCAGGTAACAGGGGCAGGCCAGCATAATGCCTGAACCTTTCAATCCCACCTTTACTTATTATTAAAAAGGTGGAGTGTTAGACATGGCAGATTAAGGAATAAGGGAGTCAAATTCTCAAGATTGCTTTCTGCTGATTGGGGGGGGTGTTGACCATCTTTGGGGGATCTGAGAAAGCTGGGATGCTGCCACGTCCTGGGTTATCTAGTTGCTCAATTGAATTCCAGGCTGTATGGAACTTAGCACCTCTTGACTTGGCAAGATGTTGGCAGAGTAGAGGACAAGGTTAAGTTTAGGAAAAACATTTTTTTCTTAGGTCCTGGCACTTAAAGGGAAGATTTTAAGATGAGGGAATGGTTCCCAAGGGGTTCCAAGATGAGGGAAGGGAGTCTGGGACCAGGGAAAGATTGAATAATATTTATTTGGAGTGAATCTGACCTGTTTGTTTGGATACAATTTAGCTCCCTGGAACTTACAAGAATCCTTTGCATTTGTGGAATTGTAAATATTAGACACATTAACAGCATATTTATGTTAAAAACAACTTGGCTGAAAACATTATGACTATGAACAGTAGCATGATAAAGAGAGAAATCTGGAACATATTTCGTTCTTTTTAATGTTTCAACTCACTTTATTAGTCATCACTTAAGCCTTTATATCCTCAGACCTTATAGCTTTAATTCTTACTCCTTACATTACCATCTTAGACCTTCCATTCTCAGACCTTTATACCTTCCAGTCTCAGACCTTCATAACTTGCATTTATCCACCATGTTAGACCTTTCCATCCTCAGACCTTCGTAACTACATTCCCAGACCTTCATACACCTTACTGTATGAAGAAAGTTCCTATCTTCACATAGATAAATCCTAAAATACCTGTTCCTGAAATCTGTTTTGCTTTAAGATGGCAAGACTACCAGTCATCATTAAACACTAAGCCTAACCTATGGCTCCAAAGTGACACCTGGGAATAAATAGACTCAGTTGTTAAGAGCCAACAGAATAGTTTGCCTTGATTTAATAGTCCTAATTTTCAAGGATGGTGGGTGAAAACTACTTGAAAATAAAGAACAGTGGCTCTATCAGTACATTTTTGCTTATTTGAAATTTTAATCCTTTGTTCTACTTAGGTCACACATTTACAATATGGGAAGGAATCCTTAAATGAAAACATATGGCTGAAAAAAAAATGTCTGTAGGTTGCTGTGAGCTCACTGACATTATCCTCCTGAGCTTAACTAAAAGTATTGCAACTGGATAGTGTGCTTTAACCCACTAAAAATAAGCATGATAGCCAACTTTCAACCACAAGGACTGCTAAATGAGCCAAAGAAAATGAATAGTGTTTATATTGTTAAGTCCATGAAGAGAGAGAAATCTACCTTTCCACTTCTCTGGGTACCTACCACAGAAGCCTCAGAATGCAAGCTGACTGCTTAGTATAGATCACAAAAACCCTTGGGGGTCACATATGGAGATAGCAACACTGTGATTTCTAGGAGTTTCTCCAAATGTAGGGTATGTCCATATGCTGAAAACCTAATGATGGGCTTTCTAGATAGGATCTAACTTGTAGATAAGAGTTCATTACACAATTCTGAAATGGGAAAAATTAATAATATAAATGCTTCACATGTAGCTGAGAGATTGGCAATTAATTATTAAGCTTCTTTTGACCTTGGGACTAAATAAAGTACTTGCAACATATTCAAGGACATTATGGAACAACTCTAAAGTTTTATGTCTTAATAACCAAATTCTTCTAATAGCATAGGTTTTATACATGTATCTCTGATAAAAAGTATAAAACATGAAGCTTAAACCTTTTTGATGATTCTTTTAGAGTGTTTTATTGATATCTGAACTCAAGATTGTATATACAGATAACATATTAGAAGGATGTTAATATCCAAAGAAAAGGAAAGAAAAAGAATCAAAGTAAGAGAAGCAGTTCATACTTTATCCAAAAAGAATCAATAATGCTACATTTTTATTAATAATATTTTCTGGTTATTTGTCTTCTTTTCTACTGGGCAAAACTTCCTGCATAGTGTTGATATATTGAAACTATAAAAATAAATAACCATCTAACAAAATTTGGAAGCCTGATATTCCACTTAAAAAAATACGCAACTGATGAAGCCTTTTATTTCTCCAAATGCACACGTGACTTTTGATTGTCTCTAGTTTGCATCTCTGTGCAGTCTCTCATATTGACAGGAATATTGCTGCCTGTGGCCAATAAAAATTGCTTTTTATTTCTAATGTAGACCTCATAAGACCTGTGGAGCCTTTAATTCATGCTATGGTTGTAGTCCAGCTAACTGGGGTAGGACATAGGAATTAATATCATTTTATGGGCATTTCTCAGACCTCCACATGGAAAAAAGTTGCCTTCCAAAGCCTCCAAACAAGGTCCAAGACAGGCAATCATATTGATATTAAAATCCTATGAAAAGCACTCCTGGTGTCCACAAAGCAGTTTTAAGACAAGACACTACTGTGTCACTTACTCTGTCAAGTTGGTATAAGCTTGAGATATCTGTGACGAGGGAATCTCAAGTGAGAAAATGTCTTAATCATATTACCTGTATGTAACTCTGTGCAGTATTTACCTAATTAATGATTGATGTGGGAGGCAAAGGACACCAGAGGAGGTACTTCACCAGGGGAGGTGTTCTTAAAAGGTGTAAGAAAACAGGCTGAGCAATCCAGAAAGAGAAATCAGAGAAGCAGTGTTCCTCCTTTTCAGTGTCTGTTTCCATGTTCTTGCCTCGAGTTCCTGCCCTGAGTTCCTGCCATGATTTTACTTGATAATTGTCACCTGTGAAGTGAAATAAACCCTTTCCTTCCCAAGTCATTTTTGTAATGTTTTTAACACAGCAAAATAATGTAGAACCAATCATTCAGTGGAACAGTTGTGTGACCTCAGTGAAGAACTGATGGCTGAGATAACAGCACCTACCATGGTGGTAAACCATCAATCCAGGCTTGTTGCTCTGCATAGCTTTCCATTCAAAAATTTCCTCCATGGGATAAAAAATCTAAGAATATCAACCCCATAAATGATGATATTTAATTATTTGATTTAATTTTTATTTTCTATTTAATATTTAAATATTATTTAAATTATTTAATTATTCTTTTCCATCCTTACCTCTTCAACAACCTTGTTGGAATGGATACTTTCTCTATAGCTGAGACTGTAGGGAGGTAGGTGATCTGAGTGGTCCCAGACACTTTGTGAAGGAGAGTTATGAATGCTTTCCAGCTAAACTGACATAGAATTCAGCTCATCTAAGCATGAAAAGTCAAGAGATTCATGTCTTGTATTGGCCTCCATAAGGGCTAGAGATATTTCTAGTCTATGTCCAGAAAATTAAACTGCTACTGATCCAGACATTTGATTACTAAGTTTTAGGTTTCAGTGATATGTCAAAGAAATAATTCCTCCCTAGTCTAGCAGGGTAGATGAATAGCTTTAACTGGGATTAATAACTTTAACGGGACTAAGCAACTTGTAAAGAAGATACACCACCAAATAAAAACCTCTCCCTATCCTCAGAAAACATTAAACAGATACATCCTAGAGGAAGAATAGGGTATCTCAAGTGGCCTCTGGGATTTTTCTACAATGTCTCATGATACTGTTCTTTGCAGCCTCCATGAAGAAGTGTTAGATCCAATCTTTTAATCATCTTATGTGTGTAATCACAGCTGTTCTGATTTTCACACCAAATGCTATGACAGAGAAGAACTTTTCCAACACTGGGGTGAAGAAACTCTAGAAGTTTTAACAATGGATATGGCAATAAAACTAATAGAGACCAAGAGAAGAGAGGGCAAAGTCTTGGTGATCCTCATATACTGCAGAAAGTCAACTTGGGAAATCATTTTTAAAAGGAACCTTTTAAAGCCATTCCCAAAATCTTAAACCACCTATCTCCAAGAGAATTTTTAGCATTTCTTTTTAAGATTTATTTATTCATTTATTTTATGTATATGGGTGTTTTGTCTGCATGTATGTCTACACACCAGAAAAAGGCATCAGATCCCATGAAAGTACAGTTATAGAAAGTTCTGAGCTGCCATGTGGGTGCTAAGAATTGAATCCAGGGTCACAGAGCCATCTCTCCAGTTCCTCAGCTGAATATTTCCAAATGAACAGTAAAAGAATGCCGTAGCGTTATATGAGAACAATGGAAAGCTATTTCAACAGTTAGCTATTTCCATAAAGTAGGAACCATGAGGTCCCTCATCTTGGTTTGTCTCCATTTGCATTCTGAGTAGCTAGACTGCATGGACCAGAATACTGTACTTTAAAATTGCTAAAATTCTATGCCCTCGAGTAAAGTTCCTTGCTGATGACATAGAAGAGTTCATTAGTACCAGCCCTGGGCTATATCTGGGTAGAAGAGGGACTTCTTTTCATTCTTCCCAGAGTCAACCTCTATAAATTTGCATCAACCATTGACCTGTAAATATGTAGAAAGCTACTTCTGTGATGTACTCATTCTCTTTAATACAACAGGCTCAAGAAAAACATGTAGCTTCTTGTTACCTGAATGGCTTCCAGGATGATGACAAGAATGTCTTGTCCTAAATGTTCTTAAAGATATAAAGTCTCTGAACTTAAATTCTTCTATTACTTTCTTGTCTGCAGTTAATGCCTTGTAGATAGTAAGACCATTCCGTGAGTTGGTCAAGATCATTCCTTGAGTCTCAGGAAAGGCACTGACCATGTGAGTGTACAGGCAGGGGTTGATATCATCCTTGTTGAAGGTCCTATCCTTGTCTTGGGATAGGATATCAGCTGGTGGGCAGAGTTTGTTACTCAGAAGAACATAACAAAGAAAGTTGTAAGGGATTATAGATTTCTTAAGAAATCACGGGTTTCCAAAGAATTTTCCTGGCTGGGGGTCAGAAAGTGGAGAAGATAACATGAGAACATTAGATACTGAACTTAAGTAAGAAATACTGGGTGTTTCTCTGATAAAAAATCTCCTTAGACGTGCCTAATCCCTTACAAGAGGAGAAGTTAACTTTAGAAGACATGGTTTGTTGCTGAAATAGAATGTGGAAGCTGGCAAATTGTGATTTGTTCTTTTCAAGCACTCTGTTATTGTTAGTCCCAATGACCAGTGTTTACTTATCACATACGTGCAAACCATCATGAAGTCACTACTTACTGCTTCCTTAATTTTATTCACTTAGAAAAAATCTGGAGGGAATGTTATATAAGGCTATTTGGCTCATGTTATAATGTCCCACCCCAAAAATATGAAAAATGTACTTTGGCAGGAATTAAACCTGGGATGTGTCATATGGCTCATTTCTGCCTTGGCTAGCAGGTTGTAAGTTGGGATGGATAGACCTCTTCTGTCCAATTACACAGAGCATTGTTTCCCAGAATCAGTAAGATAATGGAATCAAGCATGCTTTTCACAGAGCACAAGGTACCATGCTGATGCTGCTACACATTTTTATTGGTTTATTTCTTAGCTAGAGTCTCATGTAGGTTATATAAGCCTCACTTTAAGTGTCCTTAGATTTAAATTTGGAAGTCAAGGCATTTTCAAAATGCATAGGTTGGATTAATTCAGCAGCATTTATAATCAAATGTCTTTTATCAGCTGTTGTTCCTACAATTTAAAGACAATACAATAATGTACAGCATTCAGCCTCTCTGTGTATTATCCATCTTTACATGGTTTTTTTTTAAATTACTCTATTTCTTTTCATTTTATTTTTGATTTGTTTACAATTTTTTAAAATTACAAACAAGCTTGCTTCACATGTCAATCCCAGCTCCCTCTCCCTCCCTTCCTCCCCCTGGTCCCCATCAATCCCTCCAAGTCTCCATCCCATCCCCCCTCCGCACAACAGGGAAGTTGAGGCCCCCCATGGGGGATCTCCAAAGTCTGTCATATCATCCCAGACAGGGCCTTGGCCCTCCCCTATGTTTCCAGGCTGAGAGAGCATCCCTCCATGTGGAATGGGCTCCCCAAAGTACATTTGTGCACCAGGGATAAATACTGACCTACTACCAAGCCCTATAGATTGTCGAGGCCTCCTCACTAACACCCACGTTCAGGGTGGTCTGGATCAGTCCCATGCTGGCCTCTCAGCCATCATTCTGGGGTCCATGAGCTCCCCTTGTTCAGGTCAGCTGTTTCTGTGGGTTTCACTAGCCTGGTCTTGACCGCTTTGCTCATCACTCCTCTCTCTCAGCAACTGGGTTCAAGGAGTTCAGTTCAGTGCTTAGCTGTGGGTGTCTGCCTCTGATTCCATCAGCCACTGGATGATGGCTCTAGGATGGCATATAAGGCAGTCATCAATCTCATTATCAGGGAAGGGCATTTAAGGTAGGCTCTCCACTACTGCTTAGATTGCCAGTTGGTGTCATCTTTGTAGATCTCTGGAAATCTCCCTAGTGCCAGATTTCTCTTTAAAACTATAATGGCTCGCTCTACTATAATATATCTTATCTTCCTTTCCTCTATTTTTCCTCCAAACTCAACTTTCCTGCTTCCCCATGTCCTCCTCTCCCCTCCTTTTCTACCCCTCTCTTTCTTCCAGTTCCCTCTCCCCTGCCCCCATGCTCCCAAATTGCTCAAGAGATCCTGTCCCACTCCCCTTCTCTGGGGTACCATGCATGTCTTTCTTTGGGTCCTCCCTGTTTCCCAGACTCTCTGGTGGTGGAATTGTAGGCTGGCATTCCTGTGATCCATGTCTAAAATCCGCATATAAGTGAGTACATACCACATTTGTCTTTTTGTGACTGGGTTACCTCACTCAGGATGGTTTCTTGTAGTGCCATCCATTTGCCTGTGAATTTCAAGATCCCATTGTTTTTTTATCCAGTGAGTAGTACTCCACTGTGTAAAATGTACCACATTTTCTCTATCCACTCTTCAGTTGAAGGGCATGTAGGTTGCTTCCAGGTTCTGCCTAATACACATAATTCTGCTATGAACATAGTTGAACAGATGTCCGTTTTGTATGAATGTAAATCCTTTGGGTATATGTCTAACAGTGGAATTGTTGGATCTTGAGGTAGACTGATTCCCATTTTCCTAAGAAACTGCCAAACTGATTTCAAAATTGGCTGTATAAGTTTGCACTCCCACCAGCAATGGAGAAGCATTCCCCTTTCTCCACATCCTCTCCAGCATAAAGTGTTGGTGGTGATTTTGATTTTAGCCATTCTAATAGGTGTAATATGGTATCTCAGAGTTGTTTTGATTTGCATTTCCCTGATAGCTAAAGTTGTTGAGCAATTTCTTAAATGTCTTCCAGTCATTTTAGATTCCTCTATTGAGAATCCTCTGTTTAGTCCCCCCCCCCACACACACTTTTTAATTGAATTATTTTGTTTTTGGTGACTAGTTTCTTGAGTTCTTTGAAGATTTTTGAGATCAGCTCTCTGTTAGATCTGGGGTTGGTGAATATCTTTTCCCATTCTGTGGGCTGCCATTTTGTCGTGTTCACTGTGTCTTTAGCCTTACAGAAGATTCTCTGTTTCAGGTGGTCCCATTTATTATTTGTCAATCTCAGTGTCTGCTACTGGTGTTATATTCAGGAAGCGGTTTCTTGTACCAATTCGTTCAAGGGTACTTCCTACTTTCTCTTCTAAGAGGTTCAGTGTGGCTGGATTTATGTTGAGGTGTTTGATTCATTTGGACTTAAGTTTTGTGCATGGCGATAGATCTGGATCTATCTGCTGTCTTCTACATGTCCATATCCAGTTATGCCAGCACCATTTGTAGAAGATGCTTCCTTTGTTCCATTGTACAGTTTTAGGTTCTTTGTCAAAGATCAAGTGTTCATGGGTGTGTGGGTTAATATCAGGGTCTTCAATTTGATTCCATTGGTCTACTTGTCTATTTTTGGGCCAATACCTATCTGTTTTCATTACTATAGTTCCATAGTATAGCTTGAAGTCAGGGATGGTGATGCCTCCAGAAGTTCCTTTATTGTACAGGGTTGTTTTGGCTATCCTGGGTCTTTTGTTTTTCCGTATAAAGTTGAGAATTCTCCTTTCAAGGCCTGTGAAGAATTGTGCTGGGATTTTGATAGGTATTACATTGAATCTGTAGAATGCTTTTGGTAAGACTGCCATGTTGATTACTACGTTGATCCTTCTTATCCAAGAGCATCCCGGGAGAGCTTTCCATTTTCTGGTACCTTTTTTAATTTCTTTTTTTAATGACTCAAAGTTCTTATCATACAGGTCTTTCACCTGTTTGTGTCTATTGTAAAGTGTTATGTTTCTCTGATTTCTTTCATAGCATATTTATTGTCTATATATAGTAGGGCTACTGATTTTTTGAGTAGATCTTGCATCCTGCCACTTTGCTGAAGGTGTTTATCAGCTGGAGGAGTTTCCTTGTAGAATTCTTCAGGTAACTTATGTAAACTATCATATCATCTGCAAATAGTAAAAGTTTGACTTCTTCCTTTCCAATTTGTATCCCCTTTTGTTGTCTTATTCCTCTAGCAAGAAATTCAAGTGCAATATTGAAGAGGTATGAACAGAGTGGACAACCTTGTCTTGATCCCGATTTTAGAGGAATCTCATTGAGTATCTCTCCATTTAGTTTGATGTTGGCTGTCAGTTTACTGTATATTGCCTTTATTATGTTTAGGTGTGTTCATGTTGTATTGGAAATCTCCAAGACCTTTATCATGAAGGGGTGTTGAATTTTGTCAAAGGCTTTTTCAGCATCTAGAGAGATAATCATGTGGTTTTCTTTTTCTGTTTGTTTCTATGATAGATTACATTGATGGATTTTCATATGTTGATCAATCCATTCATCCATGGTATGAAGCCTATTTGATCATGGTGTGTGATTTTTCTGATGTGTTCTTGGATGCTATTTGCCAGTATTGTATTGAGTATTTTTGTGTCAATGTTCATGAAGGATATTGGTCTGTAGTTCTCTTTCTTACTTGTGTCTTTGTGTGGCTTGGGTACCAAGGTAATTGTAGCCTAGTAAAAAGAGTTTGACAATGATCCTTCTGCTTCTATTGTGTGGAACACAATAGTATTGGAGGAGTATCAGTATTAGCTCCTCTTTGAATTTCTGGTAGAATTCTGTGCTGAAACCATCTGGCCCTGGACTTTTTTTGGTTGGAAGACTTTTGATGACTGCTTCTATTTTGTTAGGGTTTATGGGTCTATTTAAAGTGTTTATCTGTTCTTGATTTAATTTTGGTAAGTAATATCTATCCAGAAAATTGTCCATTTCCTTTAAATTTTCCAATTTTTTGGCATATATGTTTTCAAAGTATGACCTGATGAATTTCTGAATTTCCCCAGTATCGGTTGTTATGTTCCCATTTTCTGTTTTATTCAAATTCTTTAATTACTGCTCATATTTACATATCCATCCCCCATTCCCTCACCCTCCCATGTTTCCTACCACCCCCCAACCCATCCCCCATCTCCTCCCCAGGAATAGTGAGGCCCTCTACCAGGGACCTTCAAAGTCTGTCATATCATTTGAGGGAGGGTCTAGGCCCGCCTTGTACTATCTGGGCTGCAATAGTATCCCTCCATAGGGAATGGGCTCCCAAAGTCCATTTGTGCTCTAGGGTTAAAGACTGGCTCCACTGTTAGAGGTACCATAGATTTTCTTGGCCTTCAGTAGCTGTTCAAAGCAGAAACAGTCACTCAAAGCTAAGCACTGAAACCACACTCCTGGAATCCAATTGTGGAGAGGGAGGAGGGATGAGCAAATGAGCCAAGACAGAGCTACAGAAACAGTTGACCTGACCTAGTGAGAGCATGGAGAGCGTAGTCATAAACTGAGGAAACAGCATTTGGACCGAATCAAGCCCTCTGAATGTGGGTGCCAGCTAGGAGGACAAGACAGTCTGTGTCCCCTTTTCATTTCTGATTTTGTTAATTTGCATGTTCTCTCTCTCTCTTTTGATTACTTGGGATAAAGGTTTCTCTATCTTGTTGATTTTGTCAAAGAACCGACCCTTTGTTTCATTGATTCTTTGTATTGTTTTCTTTGTTTCTACTTTAGTGATTTTAGCTCTCAATTTCATTATTTCCTGGCATCTACTTCTCCTGGGTGAGTTTACTTCTTTTTGTTCTAGAGCTTTCAGGTGTTCTGTTAATACTCTTGTGTGGCTATTCCCTAGTTTATTCATGTTTGCACTTAGTGCTATGAACTTTCCTCTTAGAACTGCTTTCAGAGTTTCCCATAGGTTTGAGTATGTTTACCTTCATTTTCATTGAATTCTCAGAAGTCTTTTATTTCTTTCTTTATTTCTTCTTTTACCCAGGAGTGATGCAATTGACCCTTGTTTAGTTTCCATGGGTTTATGGGGTTTCTGCAATTTGTGTTGTTATTGAATTTTAACTTTAAGCCCTGGTGGTCCGATAAGATACAGAGGGTTATTCTAATTTTTTTGTATCTGTTGAGGTTTACTTTATTGCTCTGTATGTGATCAATTTTAGAGAAGGTTCCATGTGGTGCTGAGAAAGTATATTCTTTTGTGTTTGGATGGAATATTCTATAGATATCTGTTAAACCCAGTTGGGTCATAGCTTCTACTAATTCCTTTCTTTCTTTGCTAAGTTTTAGTCTGCTAATCCTGTCCAGTGGTGAGAGTGGGGTGTTAAAGTCTCCCACTATAAGTGTGGGGTTTAATGTGTGATTTGAGATTTAGTAATGTTTCTGTTATTAATGTGGGTGCCTTTGTATTTGGTCATAGTTGTTCAGTCAGGTGTAATTCTGATAGGTCTGCCTTTATATGTTACTTGGCCGTTTTCCTTCTCTGCTCTTAATATTTGTTCTGTATGTTTTGTGTTTTGATTATTATGTGGCAAGAGGACTTTTTTTTTGATTCAGTCTATTTGGTGTTCGGTAAGCTTTTGTTCTTACATATGTATGTCCTTCTTAAGGTTGGGAAAATTTTCTTCTATTATTTTGTTGAATATGTTTTCTGCACATTTGAGCCGGGTTTCTTCTCCTTCTTATATACCTGTTATCCTTAGGTTTGGTCTTTTCATGGTGTCCAATATTTCCTGGATATTTTGTTAAGGATTTGTTGCACTTAAGATTTTCTTTGGTTGATGAATCTATTTCCTCTACTTTTATCTTCATTTCCTGAGGGCTAGGATAGCCCCTGGAACTCATTTCTGAACTGAAGGGTAGAGGGGCAAGACCAGAATGGCTGCCAATGAAACTGGCTGCTTTGTTTTGCCTCCAGTTTCCTCTGTGGGGTTCAGGGCCAGGAAGGGTCTTGGGGTCACAGCGCAGGTCACAGGTCCATAAACTATTTTAAACATTTAGTTCAAATGCTTCTACCATTTCCTTCCTAATAATGACAACTGGAATTGACCACCATCCTTATGTGTGTTTCTTTCCATTTTATTAGTACAATTCAGATAATTCATTGATTGTTTCTATGAACAAGATGAAGGACTTGAGAGTGGTACAGTGGAAAATTTGAAAAGGATGGATATTCAAGACCTTCTTAATACTATGATTCTGTTCTCCTGATTACCATTTATGAGTGGAAAAGTGGATGAGTTTATTAGCCTCCATTTCAGAATTTGTAAAAGTAACATGCAGGTGTACATACAAGCCAGTTTTAAGAATTAAGGAAAATGTGAAAAATCAAGACAGTTAAGGGAGTGCATGAATCTCAGAGGAAAGTTTGAACTTTGGACTTTTAAAATTACTTGGGATGCTGAGACTCATGGAACTAGAAATGGAACTGTAAAGGGGATTTTTTAAAGAAAAAATGGGTTTAAATGGTAATAAATTGTATATGACCCAAATGGGAACACTGGGACCAGAAGGGTGTGAACATGAGGAGGGCCAGAGAGAAGAAGAAGAAAGGACCAGGAGAATAGGCTCAAACAAAGACTAGTAGTGAGCAGTGTGGTGTATAAATAAAGAACATATACTTTGAAACTCAAGTCTGAGGTAATGCATGAAGAAAATCTTACATTTCATAGTCAGGAACTTGTGTAAGTTCTAATACTACTTTATTGATGACTCTAGGAAAGGCATTTAAAATATCAGTAATTATATGAAATACATGTGGGCTAAATACTCTAGCTATCAGACAAATTCATGAATATATGTTACACCCAAGGCTAACATGCCAATATTGAAAATATCTTACTTGGCCCATCATGATTGTGGCTCATAGGCTTTACAAAAGAACTACTGATTGCTCTTCTCCCTAGGCAGTTTGTGTAGCATTCTCCAAAACTATGAAAGATAGACATCAAAAATAAGATTTCAATGTTAGTTTCAGGTTGTTTCCTCTAAATCCTGTGCCCAAATTTTGTGAAGTCTTCAGTAACAGGGTGTTACTTTCAATTTCTGGCAGGGAACTAATAGCAGTGTCAATAAAATGGATTTTGGTGGGTCTTCTTGTATTTCCCCAAATAATAACTTGAAGGGATGTTTGCCATAACTTATTGATGATTACAAAGTGGAGTCAGAGATAGGTTAATAACCAGTAGTTTATTAGGGGAAAATACTCAAGTAAGGGAACCAGTGACCAGGTTTGTACCTGAGCAAGACAGACACAGAAATGCTTAGCCAAGCAGAGCTTCGTGCAGGCCTCCATCCTTCTTAAACTCTTGTTATGTAACTGTGACCACGCCCAAGCGTGATCAGCAGTACCTCTAGTCAGGGTTTCTCCCTACAATAGCTGGCCCTAGGGATTTTGTTATATAGGCCTTGGCTCTTGGAGGGAATAATATAATTTTGTGTTGGATAATGCCATTAACACACACACACACACACACACACACACACACACACACACACACACACACACACACACACACGCACACACATACAGAGTGAGTGAAATTCTGAGTAAATGTGGATTATAAGACATGGGCATGGCCATGTCAAAGACCTCAATACCACAGTCCTATGGGTGTGGCAAAGCCTTCACCAGATAAGGCTCAGACTACTGGCAAAGCTTCCCTGTAACCCAGATATGAATATTCAGAATGTGTGCAAGAAAATCTCCGATGTAGATTTCTCCTCCTGAATGCTTATGGCCTGAAGATCACTCCCCTACAGATGTTTTAAAGACACTGAAGATGTATAAAGTAATCATCCTGAGATTCTGGGGTGCTGCAGCTTCTCCATCCTAGAACCCAGATCTCAGTTCTCACAATTCTATCTATGTCTCTTGTCTGTCCTTTCTTCTTTCCTTCATTTACCAGTTAGGTCAATACATTGAGCCATGAAGACCTTGGCATGGATACACATGTATGCATGTTATATATGAATTTTTAAGTAATCTTATAAATAATGTTTCCCTATGGCTTTTTTCAAACATCTTTGGTGTTACTTATCTCTTCTTCCTCCCTCTACTCCCAATATTGATTCCTTACCTGTTTTCAAATATCTCCCTCCCTTCCCAGTCATGGTTTTTTTGTCTTCATTCCCGGCCTCTTTCCTTCAGGTTTATACTGATTTATATTCAAATCTAAATATTCAGAAATAGAAGCCACAAATCAAACTAAACAATAGTCTTTTGGGGTCAGGGTTACCTCACTTAAGTGTATTTTCCAGTTCATCAATTTACCTTTAATTTTCATGATCTTAATTTTCCCTATGCTTTGACAGAATTTCTCTGTGTTCATGTGCCACATTTTAGTTATCCATTAACCAAGTAATGGACAATTAACTTGTTTCCAAATGCTAGCTATTGTGAACAGAATGACAATAAGCATGCTGAGCAAACAGATTGTTGATTCTTTTGGTACATGACTAAGAGTGGTATACTTGGATTATATGGTAGATCTATTTTTGCTTTTTTGAAAATTCTTCCAACTAATTTGCTTGGCTGCTCATTGATTTAATTTCTAGCTTTACAACTGGGTAGGACTCTTTGCACTACTTCTTTGGCACCCTTAATAGCTGTGGTGATTTGAAAGAAAATGGCCCCCAAAGGGAATGACAGTATTGGAAGGTGTGGCTTTTTTGCAATAGCTATGGCCTTGTTGGAAGAAGGTGTCACTGTGCAGATGAGCTTTGAGGACGCATATATGCTTAAGCCACATCCAGTGTCTCAGATCACTTCCTGTTGCCTGCAAGCTGTAGCACTTTCAGCTATCTCTGTGTGCACACAGACATGATAATGGGTTAAATCTCTGAAAATGTAATCCATCCCAACTAAAGGTTTTTCCTTTATAAGAGTTGCCATGTTCATGGTGTTTCTTCACAGCAATAGAAACCCTAACTAGGACAATAGCCATTTTTGATACTTTGATAGCTACTACTCATGGAGGATGCTTCCATGTCAGTACCAGCTCAATTTCTTGAAATGTCTACAATGTGATGTCTTCAGCAACAGTCTTGCTTTGAGGTTCTGAAAATTAGCAAAATACAATGGCAAGAGCCCATATTGCTTTGGAAGTCTCTTGGATTCCCTTGACACACAGATTTGTTAGATAACCCATGGTTCTTTGGGAGAGAATTATCACTCCTTTTGACATAACTATATGGTGTGTGTGCACATAAATGTATATATAAAACATAAGTGTTTTTAAGAAAGCTTATAAGAAATATGCTGGCCCGTAACTCTTTCAAAATCCCTTAGTGTTATTTATCTTTCTTGTTCACTATTCTTCTGTATTGCCTTTCTTTCACAATCTCCAGAAACAGTCCCATTTTTGCCCTCTTCTGAATAATATATGTGTTCTACTATCCCCCTCTTCAGAGCTTTCCATTAAATTTCTCAAACCATGGTCTCTTTCTACTTTCCTAGCTTCTGTAGCTACTTAGGGTTCTATGCTCAAATATATGGAACATACAAAAATCCATAAGACCCTGTGAAAGAAGTATTAAGAGGATATTTTATTATGCAAACACAATGAAAAGTAAGAATGATCTCAAATTAAATACCTAAATTACAACTTAAGGAACTAAATAAAAATAAAATTTCATGAGAGCAAAAGCTAACTCTTTCAAAGTATTTTTAAAGCCTTGTGAAAAAAATCTGTATATTGCAAAGAATAGAGACATAAATGAATTCAAAGGCTAACATTAGTAAAGAAGTGACATTCCTACAGGAATCCTATGGATACATAAAAGTTTATGAAAGATGAATAATCATACAAAAAATCAGGAGATGTTAATGAAATTAACATGTTTCTAGAAATCCATTATTCATGCTGGTTAGTAATGAAGCATAGAAAACTAACAAAACTATAACTTCTAAGGAAATAGGACCTGCAATCAGGCTTCCCCAATAAATGAAAGTTCAGCATTTGATTTCTCTCTGGGGAATATCAACTGGACATTAAAGAATTAGCATCATTTGGTATACTTAAAATTGTTTTTGTTATCTCTGGCTAAATTTTTTCATATGTATAATGAAAGGCTTTTCTATGCTGCTTAAAATATTCCTTTCATGTTTCAATTTTATATAGCAATATTTATTAAAAATTATAAATATAAAAACACATTATGAATCAAAATGTGAAAAGTCATGTTCTTATTGTTTTTTTACCCACACAGGGATTCTCATATGTTAATATGGGTAGTTGAGAATTGGCTGCTCATAACTTTGCAATAATGATATGTTTAAATAGGATAAAATTAATAAATTTTCACCCTTTTCAGTGTCAGATCCTGAGAATGTTGCCTGAACAGTGTCATTAAAATTTCAAGTCATCCTGAAAGAAAAATAATACAATAACACATAAAAAATATAAAGAAGATAATGCACAAAACTAAAATTATTTGTCCAAGTCCATGAACCTAACTAGTAAACAGCAGAGGTGGGGCAAGAAGCCAGGTCTCACAGTTGTGTCTGTGAAATCATATGATTCTGCAGTGTTAATTGAGGAAAGCTTGTTGAGTATTCAATCTCCTCCAATCAACCTTTTAAAAGAAAAGTCTGTTTTATTTTTCAGAATCATGTAGTGATACATCATGGAAAATAGATATTCCATGAAATGGTTGGAGGCTGTAGATAGATGTAATACTATATGCGGAAAGGTTTAGATGATATACACTTGTCAGTTCCTCCATTGGAAGACATGATGGTGAGAATTTCTCTATGCTAAGAGATGCTTTGAAGGATGCTTTGAAGTTGTCTACTGGGCATAATGGGGAAATCTGGCCATAACATCCATTTATATAATGAGAGATTTTAATTTTAAAAGCACTTTCCCATGCATTATATAAATATTCAGCAATGAATATTTAATCCAGAGGCATTTGAGTCCCATATTTTTATGGGGCATCATTTAAGCAACCTTTATTTTCCTTATCTCTGTCCTTTGAAGAGCCCCACTTATAACAGCATGTTAAAAACTAGATTTAATAAATGTCCAATAATGCTGGGTGGTGGTGGTACATGCCTTTAATCCCATCATTTGGGAGGCAGAAGCACATGGATTGTTGTGAGTTCGAGACCAGCCTGGTCTATAAGAGCTAGTTCCAGGACAGCCTCCAAAGCCACAGAGAAACCCTGTCTCAAAAAAACCAAATAAATAAATAAATAAATAAATAAATAAATAAATAAATAAATATCCAATATCAGTTCATCTTGCATGTAAATAAAACACTTCAATCTGAAAAAAAAACCTCAGAGAATCTAATGAGAAACACTTCTTAACTCAAAAATGCTAGTTACAATCTGACATAAATTCTTTACTTTATTAAAATCCTGCTGCAGTTCAAGGAGAACCTGTTGTCCAAAGTCATGTACCTGAAGGTACATGAGAACCGTAATAAATGAAGGCTGTGGAGATGAGAGAAACCGCTAATGAGCAGAGGAAAAGCTCACACTATTAGAGAGATTAAAATTGAAGAAGTGTGAAGGTATGTAGCTGTGCGGAGAATTTGTGGAGAACGTAACTGTGAAAAATAGATGTAACTGTGTATAGAAACGTGGCCGAGTAGAAAGTAGACGTAGCTATGGAAAGAGGTGTAACTGTGTATAGAGATGTATGTCTGTACAGGACAGAGATGTGTGTATATAAAGAGAAATATGTAGCTTTATGTAAAGAAATGTAACTATATGGAGACAGAGATTTTCAGAAAGGGGTTTTCAAGATGAAATAAAAAAAGAATGTTGCCATTAGAAAGCATGTGTGTTTCCTTATTTATCCTCAGATAGAAAAGTCTAGTGCACAGATAAAGACTTTCTAAGACCTGCTGCTCTAAAGGCATTCTTTCTGCTCCTTCAGGTACAGACCTGGGAGCTGGCCTCCCAAGGTTCAGTACAATACCAACCTGCCAGGCATAGTATGCCCACTGATACAATTAGAAGTGTAACTGTTCTGGTGTAACAAACCACTTTCTGATTGGATATGAGGCCTACACTCAGGAAGAATTTATTGTCTGGTGTTGTAAATCTTATCAGAAGCCCATCATTGGTGCAAGCATAGGGACAAAGAAGGACCTATTGATGTTTCACTGGCCATATTGTCAATCTGCCTTCTTTTTTGTTTTTGTTTTTGTTTTGTTTGGTTTGGTTTGGTTTTTTCGAGACAGGGTTTCTCTGTGGCTTTGGAGGCTGCCCTGGAACTAGCTCTTGTAGACCGGGCTGGACTCGAACTCACAAACATCCACTTGCCTCTGCCTCCCTAGTGCTGGGATTAAAGGCATGTGCCACCAACACCCGGCTTCAATCTGCCTTCTTAATGTTTATGTTGAAACACCTATATGTGCTATTTTCAACCTTATTCAGAGAGAAACAGAGATAAATTACCTGACCAAAGTGCTGAAGAAAAACATGGCTATGAGTGCTTAGCTATAGATGGGATATCTGTCTCCACCTCCATCCAAGACTCTGAAAACTTCACGGAAGAGTAGGTAGGTAGAATGTTAGATCTGGAGGATTGGAATGATAGCTGTGAAATGCTGACTTTTTGATATGATATGATACATATCTTTTTACAGCAGCTATGGTTGCCTGTACCAGACCTGCAGAAGATCAAGCTAGTCAAACTTTCACGTGGATGGAAGAAGGTGTCGAAGGCCCCACTTCTGGTGGAGAAGCTATCAGTAGTTTATGGCTGCTGACTGATGAGTCACTTTCTTCAGGGACACAACAGCTGGGGGTTGCTCATCTTCCAGCGCATAGTACAATACCTATTGCATAGGATCAGAACTAATTGTAGTCAGGGGCACTAAAGTAATATCAATAATAAGGAAAGAAGACATGAAGTCAGGAGTGAGAAAGATTGGTCAGACCCAAGGAGAGTGAGGGACAAGTAATGTGGTATGGGTAAGATCAAAATGAATTGTATAGACCTATGTAATTATCAAAGAAATAGAAAAATATTATTTTAAAAGAAATAAATATGAGTTTCTGTTGAGTTATCAAGTAACAAAAGGCACTCATGTTCTGATTGCTGACTTTATTTTAGTACACTGGGAAGAATTAAGATGGTCCTAACAAGGAGAAAAAGATTGTTCAGTGATGAGGAATGTACTGTGTATGTTCATCTTATTGATTATTGAATAAAATACTGTTTGGCCAATGAGACAGCAAGTTAGACAGGACTAGGAGTCAAAGAGGATTCTGGGAAATGTAGTAGAGAAGTGGTGATCCAGGCAGGAAGTGACATAGCAAGGAGATTCATATTTAAGCAAGGAGAAACAGGAAGTGTCCTTTTTCCCCTCCTCTCTTCCTCCAGTGGCACAATGTGATCCACCGGCAAGGAGGGACACCAATGAAAGGTGTCCAATAAGATAAGTATTATAAAATATATAGAATTATGATAATTAAGACTGAGCTAACAGATGAGAATCCTAGTCATTGGCCAAGCAGCATTTGTACCTAATATAAGTCTGTGTATTATTTTGTTCATCCATGTGGCGAGCAGAATTCAGACGGCTGGCGGAGACTGCCCATGTGGTGGTAGAACTCGGGTGGCTTTTGGCAGAAAGATTTATTGTAACAGTTCAGAGCTCTGGGAAAGGGTAAAAAATAGTTTTCATTTCTAGATCAGCAGTGTTGGCTGGTCTTGATGAGAGATTCTGTCTGGCAGTTCTGAACTATGATTCCATTCAGCAAGTACCATATGGTATTTCTGTTATTTGCCACTAAGTAGAAACACAGGCTCCAAGGCCCCAGAGCTGCTGTTCCTTCTCCAACTGGATGGAATAGAAGTGACTTTGCAACCTAAAACATAGGATAATAGCAAATAAAAATATACAAATCCATGAGCTCCTGTGAGAAGGCTGGCTGTTCTTAGACAAGGGTGAAGTGGGGTGGGGAGAGCTGGACTATGGGTATAATCAAGTAAAAGGTCCCTCAGGTGAGATCAGAAATTACAAGCCTCCCTAGCTCACAATGTCAAAAGTCAGATCCCTTTGCTGGATAGTTTTATGTCAACCTGACACAATCTAAAGGCATCTTAGAGGAGGGAACCTCATTTAAGAAAATGCTCCCATAGGACTGAACCAGGCTCCCTGAATGTGGGGTGTCAGTTGGAAGGCCTGGGCACTCTATGGGGCCTCTGGCAGTGGAACCAGTATTTATCCCTAGTACACAAATGGGCTATAGGGGTCCATTCCCTATGGAGGGATACTCTGTCAACCTAGATACACAGGGGAGGGCCTAGGTCCTATCCCAAATGATGTGTCAGACTTTGATGATCCCTGATGGGAGGCCTCACCCTCCCTGAGGAGTGGATAGGGGGTGGGATGGGGGTACATGAGAGGATAGAAGGGAAAGGGGACTGGGATTGGTATGTAAAATAATATTGTTTTTAATTTAAATAAAAATTATTTAGAAAAAGAAAATATTTCTATAAGATGGGGCTGTAGGCAAGCCTATAGGGCATTTTCTTAACTAGTGATTTATGGAGGATGGCCCAGCTCCTGATAGGTGGTGCCATCCCTGGGCTGGTGGTCTTGCATTCTATAAGAATGTATACAGAGCAAGCCATGGGAGCAAGCCAATGACAAACATTCCTCCATGGCCTCTGCATCAGTTCCTAACTCCAGGTTCCTGCCATTCTTGAGTCCCTACCCTAGCTCCCATAATTAACAATGATATGGAAATCTAAGCAAAATAAACACTTTCCTCCTTAAGCTGTTTTTCGTCATGGTGTTTCATCACAGCAATAGTAACCATGACTAAGACATTTTCCACAAAAGTCATATAAGAAATACCCTCTGACCACCCAGTGTATATAAAACCTTTCTGTGGGATGTGGATATAATTAATATAAACAAATTAATATAAAATTCACTTTAAGTAAAAATTTCTAGAGTCAATATAGGCATAGTAATTCCTATGAATGATAGGTTAGATTTATGAAAATACTGGCTAGGTCTTCCTATTAAATCTTCCCAGACTGCCTAGCTGAAGTAGAAACAAACAAAAGCACCAATAGTCCTGAATTCTTGTAGAGTATAAAATTGATGGTATGGTGATTATCATTTGGAGAAAATGGTAAGAATACCATTGGGAAAGAGCATAGGCATGTCAAGGCTTAATTTGAGTAGGTGAAGGAACACTTACACACCCCCATCATGCTTTAACTGTCACTTACTTGCACTGTGCAATTTGAGGGCTTTCTTTAAGGTGGAGGTCAGGGGAAATGTGCCCTGACCACAGAAAGAGCCAGTGAAGTCATCCATATCAATAGCCCAGATCATAGCACCTCCAAACCTGTTTTTCTTAAGCCACTGAGCCTGGTTAAGGAAAAGGAACAGCAGAAGTCACTTGGTATCCTGAGACTTAGAGTCAGAGCTCAGCACATCCAAGGGACTGGCCTTACCTTGATAAGAAAGCTCTTGATATTGTCATAGCCAACCCATTCATTACCATAGTAGGCATAGGGCACTTGTTGAGCAGCATTCCAGACCTGAGTGGCTCCATTTTTCAGGAATGTACAAATCTTTAAAAAGTTCAGAATTAAAGGTAAATATTAATTCCATGTAAGAAAAAAATGTATACACATAGTTGATTTACTTCCTTTTATTGTCTCCACAAGGTTTTTCCCAATTCTGTAATTGCTTACACTTGTAGTTAAGAAGATTCAGATGTGTTTTATTTTGTGTACAATATCATACCCAAAGCATTGCCAATAGTAAGTAGTTACCATTGACCTACAACCCCACTCTTTTTGTTTGTTTTTTTTTGAAAGATCTCAATCTATGTAGCTTAGACTCACTTCAAGATGGTGATACTTCTGCCTATGTCTATTAAATAGAGAGAAAATGGGTGTGAGGCACTACACCAGCCAATTATATGAATATATATCACTGTGTAGTATGAGCCCATTTTTATTTCTGTGATACTGGAGACTGAAGCTAGGGCTATATATGTCCTAGGCAAGAGACAAACAACTGAGATATATCTCCATCTTAAGATACTTTTTAAATATTCACAGATGGTCCATATTTTATTTTTGTTTAGTTTTAGTTTGGAATCCACAGTAATCTGAGACTTTTTATTGTTTACATATTTATTTATTTATTTATTTATTTATTAAAATGTACTTAAGAATGTGGTGTGTAGAGTGAAAGGACAGTGTGTTACCAACTGTTTATCATTTTTGTTACTTATTTACCATGGTATAAAACTTTAAGTCCTTGAAATATTTTGCTTGGTGTAAATAAGAGATAATATGAATAAGTCGGCATATTTTTCAGCTGAGGTACATGAAATTTATAGAGCACTAAAAGCTACCTACTGACCTCAGAGTAGGCCCAGAGTCCAGTTTTCTTTGTGTAGGGCCCTGGATGGCCACCACGGTTGCTAGGGGCACCAATTCCAGTTTTAGAGGAGTCACTCAGGATGAAGGTGTGTCCATATGCTGGGAATCCAACAATGAGCTTCTCAGGTGCTGCCCCTTTGTTCTTCCAATTGTCCATGATGTCTTTCTGCAGGGGCAAAAGTTGGCTATAGGGCCCAAGCCACTGACCATCTATGATTAGTTATGTTGACTTATTCTATCAGTTCAACTTCTCCATGTTAACTTAAAAAGGATTAGGTAGCTTCTTCTAAAATATTTTGATGAATATGAATTTATGTCAAGGAGAAATGATTGGTGACTTAAGAAGATGACATTTGATTTAATTGTGTTGATTTTTGTACGTAAATCTCCATATGATTTGTCTCTTCCCTTATTTGTGTAGTATCTTACTATGTTGTGGAAGGCCTTAGTGCCAGTTTCAGTTGGAGATTTGTAAAGGGGACTGTTTTCTCCAGTGTAGCCTTCCCAAGATCCATGGAGGTCATAGGTCATGACTTGAATGTAGTCCAAGGACCTGGGTAAAAAGAAAGTTCTTAAAATAATTTCTTATGGCTATCTTCCATCCTATGCCAGAAAAAAACACCCTTTCCAAAAGTTCTGAGAAAAGACTTTGGGCAGTGAGACATAACAAAGAAGAGAAAACTCTACTCACAACATAGTAATACAGGACAATGTGCACCACTCACCGTGACAGTTGGGGAATCTCATAGCCAGATTTGATTGTGGAGATGGTATCAGCAACTGCGGCAGTGACCAACAACCTGGGCTTTTTATTCTTACTCACCTCCTTCTCAAAAGCTTTACGTATTTCCTATAAAATAATGATGTATAAGATGATACCATTGGAATTAATTTAGCTCCTTAAACAAAATACATGTTAAAGTGTTTTTACATATCTTATCTTATTTTGGTATGTCAACATCTCAATAAATTCATTGGGATAGAAGATGTTAATAAACTTTTCAGATGCCTAATATTCACAGGTAATAGAGATCTTCACAAAGTCACACAAAAAGTTAGTAATCATTCAAAAACTTTAAATATCGACCAATGCATCCCCTGCACCATCATGCTCTGGAACTACACTTGCATTTTAAACCCTGGATCCAGCTTTTAGTTGTGAAGAAATCTGCTTCAATTTATTCAATAGATGAACTACATCATGAAACTGATATCCCTTTCAATGTAATGGAGAAGGGAAAACAGAAGACAGATCACTTTTAGTATCAGATGATAATTCCATGGTATGTTCTACGATTCAAATATTATTTAGAATATTATGTTTTACTCTTATTATACCATCAGAGTACCATATGTATTAAAAGAATGCCTCAGAAAATTTGCCTTATAGGTAGTTAAAATGCCTAGGACATTTAAATGGAAAAAGCAAAGTGTTTTAGTTTCTTCAAATATTGAACCCATTTATTTCAGCATGTAAGGTTTTACTCTCCATTGTATATTGTATCAATGGGGAAAATAGAACCAGTGCCTGAAAATTATAAGTATGACTGGAGGCACCTTTTAGCTAAGAGTCCAGATACTATTTTTGATAATTAAAACTATTCAAAAAATAGTAAATTGCTACTGTAGAAGAGTTATAAAATATACACATGCACACATATAAAGAATTAAAATGGTGTTACCCTTTAAGGTGACAACAATACCCCTACTAGATATCACAAGGTAACAAATTAAAATCAAAATGTTGGGAATGAGTTATCTCTTTGGGGTTTGTTGGCTAGTGAGTTCCAACAAATAAGTTGCCCTTCCAAAATTATTGGAAAGACCACATTTCTGAACATACTACATAATTAAGTCATATAGAGAAACAAGAACATGGAAAAATCAAGCTGATAATCACCTGTTGGCTAGGTTTATGGTGCTAGAAAGTGCTATAAATACTACTGAATTGGAAAAATAATTATCAATATTACCCAGCTGTGAACTTTGAGACCTATAGTTATAATAGAATTGGCAAGACATGACTGGCAGCCCCACTGGTACAATTTCTAATTGGATTAGGGCCCATTCCACATGATAAAACTCAGACTCAGCATCATTATCAAGCCATAGAATTTGTGACTAGACAGGTCATAGACCCTAGGGAAGAATCTACTCTTATTCTTCTAAGATGACATAATATTAAATCAAGTCTAAATGACTTATCATTACACCTGTAGATTAATACATTTCTCAACCCTCAATAGGAGAAGCTTCTATTTACAGTGGATGGATTAACACAAAGACCCACACTAGACCAAAGTTCAAAGAAGAAACTATGGAATGCTCAACCCTAAGTGGGTCATCACCACCTCTCCCCAACAGTTCAGAGGTCTTTCCAGAGTAGGGTCAGAAAGATTATATGAACTTGGATGATAGATGACCACATGGAAATACTGTTTTCTGCACAAGAAGGACAGATAGGGATATTATTTCACAGAGATTGCAACAACATGCAATCTCTATATAAGCCAAAGACGACAAAATCCCAGCATAGAGAGCAGAGCGACACACAAAATCAAACCCCTAGTTAAGGATCTATTGGCAGTTGATAGTTTCTGGGATGAGGACAGTCAGTTTTCTTTAAGGGTGTAGATACTGGTCCCACTGCCAGTGGCCCCATAAACTATCCAAGCCACACAACTGACACTCACATTCAGAGGGCCTAACTTGGTCCTATGCAGATTTCCCAGCTGTCAGTCCTGAGTCAGTGATTTCCCACTATCTCGGGTCAGCTGTTTCTGTTGGTTTCCCCATCATGGTCTTGACCCCTTCACTCATATTACCATTACTCTCTCTCTCTCTCTCTTTTCAACTGGAATCCATTAAGTTCAGCCTAGTGCTTAGCTGTGGATCTCTGCATCTGCTTCTATCAGTTACTGGATGAAGGTTCTATGATGACAATTAAGGTAGTCATCAATCTGATTGCAGGGGAAGCCCAGTTCAGGCACCCTTTCCACTATTGCTTAGAGTTTTATCTGTGGTCATCCTGTGAATTCCTGGGAATTTCCCTAGTGCCAGGTTTCTCACTAACCCCATAATGTCTCTCTCTATCAAGTATGTCTTTCCTTGCTCTCCCTCTCTGTCCTTCACCCAACTTGACCATCTTATTCCTTCATGTTTACCTCCCCTCTCCTCCTCCCCTTCTCCACTCCCCTTCCTTCTCCCCACACTCCCAATTTACTCAGGAGATCTTGTCTATTTTCCTTTTCTAAAGGGATCCATGTATGTCTCTCTTCAAGTACTTCTTGTTACCTAGCTTCTCTGGGGTTGTAGACTGTAGGTTAGTTAACCTTTGCTTTATGTCTAATATCCATTTATGAATGAGCACATACCATGTTTGTCCTTCTGGGTCTGGGTTACCTCATTCAGCATGATTTTTTTCTATTTCCATCCATTTGGCTACAAATTTCAAGGTGTCATTGATTTTTACCACTGAGTAGTATTCCACTGTGTAAATGCACCACATTTTTTTGTCCATTCTTTGGTTAAGGAGCATCTAGGCTGTTTCCAGGTTCTGACTGTTATGAATAATGCTGCTATGAACATAGTTGAGCAAATGTCCTTTCAGTATGAGTGTGCATCCTCTAAGTATATGCCACAAAGGGGTATTGCTGGATCTAGAGGTAGATTGATTCCCAAATTTCTGAGAAACCACCACACTGACTTCCAAAGTGGCTGTACAAGTTTGCACTCTCACCAGCAACAGAGGAGTGTTCCCGTTACTCCACCATAGTAGATCGATCATGCTCCAATGAAAGGCTACATACCTAATATATGTAGATAGAACAAATTGGACTGAATAAGATTTTTAAAAATTGGAACATAAAGTTACTTGGGTAGGAATGTAGGGCAAGTCTTAGAGAAGTTGTGGGATAGCAAATATGATCAAAACACATTATGTGAAATTCTCAAATAACTAATAAGAAAGAAAAACCAATGGGGGAAAGGAGAAAGCTGGCTTTTCCTGTAGTGACTTATTAACATTTAACATATTGAGAACTTGGCTGATGATCTGGTGTTTGGACAGATATAAAAAGATGAATCTGTGTGGAAAGTGTAACCATAAAATTGACATAGCTTCCTTGACTTTTATTATACCATTTATTTTTTTCTTTGGTGGTAAGCTACCTTAGCTGATAACTTGAGTACAATGTGTCTAGTGAAATAATTTTTCATGATCTCCTGGTTAGTATTCATCCTATGCCTTTAGACTATTACAGATAGACCATGTTCATGTTCAAAGATAGTACTTATTTACAATCTACTTTTCTTTGTAGATTTGTCATTTTACTTAGCAACATCAAATCTATTCCTCAATAGCAGAAACTTGAGACAACTCTATACTTTAGATTTCAAAATCATTTATCACTCTTGATTGTTTTTATTCTCTTTCTATCTTTGTTAATATTCTTCCTTTGGTGTTAGAGCCATTGATGGGACCCTCATCCCCTCTTGCTTCATTTAATCCAATACCTTTCTACAATGTATTTACTTCTGTAGTTCTAATTTTCTTTCTTGGTGAATGTCAAACCATTCTTTCAAAAATAATATTTTCATCATATTTGTATATTGTGCCACGCCCTAAAACTCTCCCACTGACTTGAGGATAAATCTCAAGGTTTTTAACCTAATATCCAGTTTCCATATGATTTTATTCTTGTCACCTCTGTCTCACAAGCTTGAGTCTTACGCATTCCAACAGATTCATCCATCTACATTTATGCAGTCTCCATTTATCACTAATTGAATAGCACCAGACTATTTCATCAAAGAAATAAATCATTTTATGTAGTAAAGTGGTTGGAATGAGAAATATTCCCCATAGTCTTGGGCATTTGAGAAGATCCCTAGTCAGTGATCTGTTTGGAGATGTTAAGGTGGTATGCCTTGCTAGAATAAGAAAGTCATTGAGTTGGAATTTGAGATTAAAAGCTATGTGTACTTCCAGTTTTCACTCCCTGATTCATGCTATGATTCAAGGTGTGAGCTCTCAGAATACTGTTCCAGCCACCATGTCTGCTGCCTACTGTAATGCTTTCCACACCTTTATGAACAATAACTCTCTGGATCTGTAAGGAAAAAAAAAACTCTTCTAAAAGTTGCTTTGGTCATGGTATTTTATCACAGCCACAGCAAATAAATAATACATGGAGAAGCCCTGTTTAATCTTTCCATGAACATTTAGTTAATTATACTGTGTTATTTTGGCGACTTAAATTACTTTATCATGTCATTTATCAAAATACTCTGCAGTTACTATGTTTTAATAATTTTTATTTATTCTTTGGGAACTTCACAGCATATTTTATATTCTTTTTCTTTTATTTAAATTAGAAACAATATGATTTTACATATCAACCCCAGTTCCCTCTCCCTCCCATCTTCTCATGCCCCCCACAAACCCACTCCCCAGGAAGAGTGAGGCATTCCATGGGGGATCATCAAAGACTGTCACATCATTTGGGGGCAGGGCCTAGGACCTCCCCCAAGTATTTATGCTGAGAAAAATATCCCTCCATGGAGGAACAAGCTCCCCAGGTCCATTCATGCACTAGGAATAAATAATCGTTCCATTGCAAGAGGCCCCATAGACTGCCCAGGCCTCCTAACTGTCACCCAAGTTCAGGAGGCCTGGTTCGGTCCTATGCTGGTTCCCCAGCTGTTTGGCTGGTGTCCATGATCTCCTACTTGCACAGGTCATCTGTTTCTTACACAGCATATTTTAAACATATTCATTCTATTCCCTCAACTTCTCCCAGGTCCTCCTACACTTTCATATTTATCCATATTCATGTTCTCTTTTAGTCTACGAAAAAGAAAGTATATAGTCCAGTTTGCATGGACTAACTACTCTTGAACATGGAGCCTGCTCTGGAATGTGTTTGATACACGCCATATCACATCATTAAAAAAATTGATTTTCTTTCTTCTATTACCTGTGAATTAAATATAGCTCTTTGGCTAGGGATGAGATTTTATGCCCAATTCATGTCTTCTCTACTGGAATTTTGCATAGTTTGAGCTTTTGCTGGTCTTGAGTATGCTATCTCAGTCCCTGAAAGTTCAGCAGCCTAGAAAAATCTATTTCCTGAAATCATCCAGCACCAATGGTTTGTAAAACAAATATACCTCCTTCAATTTTGGGTTTCTGTGTTAATTAGCATCTACTTCAAATAGAAGCTTTCCTCATGAGTGCTAAGTGATGCACTGCTCTATGGATATAGCTGTACATCATTGATAGTTATTTAATTACTATCTTCATTTAGTGAAATGATGGCAAGCTAATGTCCCTTAGGGTTCATAAACTATTTACTCACATTCTTAGCCTCACTGACACTGTCATGGCTGGGTTCTTTGGAAAGAGAAAGCTTTGAATTTTCTAGGAATGAGAAAAGTTATTCCTACTTTCCTTACCTGTATGAAGACAGTAAAGAGATGCTTGTCCCTAGGAGGGCTTCCATGACAACCAGGGTATTGCCAAGATAAGTTCAGTCCATCAAAGCCATATTTGCGCAGGAATTTGATAACTGAAGTAATGAAAGACTGGCGGGCCACTGGAGTAGAGACCATGATGATGAAACTAAGGAATACACAAAGTAATCATAATAAGACTTCAGGAATATGAGCATACTAGAATACGAATGTTTTATTGATCATTATCTGCCTCTGAGCTCTTTGTCATAACCTTTCTTCAAATTAAATCAATTCTCTGGGTTTCCCTGGGCATCCTGATATAAACCCTGCTCATAGAAGACTTTTCGGTTTTTTTTTTTTTTCTACTGATTCTTTCTTTGAAATTGTTCTTATTGTTTTGAAAGCTTATAACACAGTTCAGCATGTTTGGTCTTTAAATAGTTCCCAAGTTCATGTGCTCTCAAAAAAAGTCTTATTGTCAATACATCCTCACTTTGTTTCCCTTCTTTTGGAAATAAAGAGCAAAAGTATGTCAGTTGTTCCTCTGTCTGTGTATTCCGAGATACTTTGAGAAGGAGGTTTGTTAGCAAACAGATGACTAAATCTTAGGGGATGGAGTACCAGAATATCCACACAAATTTAAACATGAAAAACACACTAGTCTTTTCAGTGCCTTTTAGTTAGTATGGAGGTTCCAGTATAAAAATTTACTTAGTTAACATATTCACATAGTTTGTCTTCACTAGTAAATGAATGAAAATCTCTCAAGGACTTACGGAGCATTTCCAAAGTTCCAGCATCCAATGGACAGGAGTGTTTTCAGCTGGTTGTTTCTTTAAAGCAACAGAAAAAAAGAAAATTCAAATCCCATACCTAATTTCATACACTTTTATTCATTTTACATACCAATCACAGTTTGTCCCCCCTCGTATCCTCCCTGTCCTTCCCTCTTCCCCTAACCCATCCCCATTCATTCCTTAGAAAAGATAGAGCCTCCCATGGGGAGTCAAAAAAGCCTGTCACATTCAGTTGAGGCAGTACCAAGATCCTCCTCCACTCTCCACACCCCCCCCCGTGATCAAGGTTGAACAAGGCATCCCATCATACAGAATACAGAATGGGCTTCTAAAAGCTCCATAATGGGCTTCAAAAAGCTCATGCAGTAAGGATAGGTCCTGGTCCCACTGCCAGGGTTCCCACAAACAAATCTACAAAACTTTTGCCCACATGCAAAGGGCCTAGATCAGTCCCATGCAAGCTCCCCAGCTGTTGGTCTAGAGTCCATGAGCTCCCATAAGTTCCGGTCAACTGTCTCTGTGGGTTTCCCCATCATGATCCTGAACTCCCTTGCTCATATAATCCCTCTCTCTTCCCTCTATTTGACTGGATTCCTATAGCTCAGCCTGGGATTTGGATGTGAAGTTTTTGAGTGATTAAAAAAACAAATAAAGGAATAAAATACCTAAATTTTAAAAAACTAAGCAGACATAGGTGATAAATGTATATACATATTTATCTGCTTGTAGAATTATGAAATTGTACTACTACCTCACATCAAATGTAAAACACAAACTAAAGTAGATTTAAAAACACAAACACGGGTTGTGAAACTATAACACTACTTGAAAGGAACATGGGTAAATCTGAGCAAACGAGACCTGGACTTTGATTTTTTTAGAAAGATCCTCAGAACACAGGCAACAGAAGGAAAGATGTTCAGTGGGATTGCATCACACCACATCTTCTCACAACAAAGGAGATACAACACCAACAGAATAAGGAGATAAACTAAAGCACAAGAGGAAATATTTGAAGACTGTCTAGTAAAGGGGTAATATCCAATACAAATCATGAACCAAAATCTCTGAGAATAAACAACCTGAATGGAAAAGGGGCTGAAATCACGAATGGACATTTTTTAAAATAAGATATAACACTGATAAGTGAATGAAAAAAGTACCTTAAGACCACACAAACTAGAGATAATTTAATTAAAACCATATTGGATCATGAAACATAGCTTCACGATATTACATTAATACAAGATGGTGCTTATAGTTTATAACAACAAGGAGCACAGCCACAAAATTACACATCTTCTCTTTCTCTTACCTTTTTTTTAAATCATTAAAGTCTTTGTAGTCATCCAAGTCTTTCTTTTTGGTCATGGTGATATTGTTTTTCCAATTCCCAGCAAAGGAATAAATTAGGTGAGTACATAGGCAGGGGTCAATGTCATGAGGTTTAATACCTTCCATATCTGATTGATACTGAGCCAGGTTGTTGAAGTAACACATCAGCTGGTAGGCAGAGCCTGTGAAAGGTAAAGAATAAGGATAACAGCCTTTGTTGATGTGATAACCTGTGTTCATAGTTTGCCCCTGCTTCCTTCCTTATCTGTACCTCAGATGCCTGATATCTGGTTAGAAGTGATTGTTGTGAGAATTCTTAAAGGCATGGGTGTAAAGATTTCACTAGACCCAATATAAATGATAAATGGGTGTTTATTGGGGGAACACTTACATAACTAATAATAAAAAAACCGAAGAAGTGCTCCTCTGCCCTTCCTATCAGATAGGCTGACCCAAGAGAAAGAGTGCACAAGTGAGATCACACCTCACACTTCCCTCTTTCTGCTTTCATCCACCTGAAGCCATGCCCAAGGGGGTGTGGCCACCATTACAGGTTCACAGGCAAGACGCCGTCACAAACTCTCAAAGACTAACCCATAATTCCAACTTTGGAACAGTAATGGATTTAAAATAGGTTATGTTCAATTTGGGAAAAGTCACTGGGGGAGTTTGGTTTGCTTAAACTTGTAATAATACAGATTCAGTTGCCATGTGGAGCTTGGTGGTTATCAATTTATAGCTCTCTGATGGGCAAGCTGTACATGATAGCAGGGACAACAAAACAGAAACAGCACACTCTCCACAAAGTAAACCCATCTCATTTCCTAGTATATGTTGTCTCCTGGTAAGGTTTTTCTCAAAAATAAATATTAGAATATAATTTAATAATCACCTATGTTAAGAAGAGTATTGGGATTCTATCCCTTTTTTCTATGGAGTGTCCTGGATGTCTCTACAATTTTGTTCAAAGGACTGCAGAACCTGGAAAAGCTGTTGCTTCTATTGATGCATAACACATTGCCATTATTGCTCTCTCTCTCTCTCTCTCTCTCTCTCTCTCTCTCTCTCTCTCTCTTCTCTCTCTCTCTTATATATATATATATATATGAAACTCAAATATGTGATGAATCCAAGGTGTTTCAGTGAGTGCTCACCTGTGCATGCAAATTTGATTTCATCTTTAGTAAGTAGTAAAGTTATATGCTTGCCAAAAAAAATAAGTGACACACTGGAAGACAAATGTCACACAATTTCAATTTTATGTGTAACCTAGAAATGATGAACTTATGGGAACAGAGAGAAGAATTGTGGCTATTAGGCTTCAATGTGGGACTTTTAACAATAGGGAAATGATTGGTTTAAGGATATAAAACTGCAGTTGGACAAGAGGCATGGACTCTGTGAAGTCTTGAGGTCTACTGAGAGCATGATAAATATGGTTGATAACAATATGCTATATTTTAAAAGTTGTGAGATAGTATACTTTAAGTGTTCTCAAAACAAAAATGATGAATATGTGTGATATAACATGCTAATTGGTTTAATTTAGCCATGCCATTGTGAACATACTGTATTATGTATCATAATTGTGCATGACTTTATTTATGAACTAAATAAATGAATGGAAAAGAATAAATAAAATGTTCAGACAAGAAAAAAAAGAATATTGGATTACAAGTAATTACAGAGATCAGAGGCTTTGTTAATAACAAAACATACAGTCAATGACTTACCCAGATGGACATTCAGTAGCAAGTTGAGACCTAGAAACAGAGAATACACATTTACCTACTGTTCACTAGGATCTGTCTCAGAAGCTTGTGGACTGTCCTTTTTGCTGTAGATTGTGACATCCTCAGTAATGCATTTCAGCTGCTAGATGCATTTAACCTTACATTATACAAAGCTTCATCAAAAGCAGAGAATTATGTTTTTCCTGGAACCTTGAGATGTTTCAGATGAAGCCTTTGCAAGACCCTCTGGAATGATACCAGAGTAACAATGATCTAAGACTCAAAAAGCCTCTACTCAGCTTTAACACAGTTCATTTTTCTTATGACAAGATCTCACTAAGACTGGTTGTGGCCTAGAGTTTCTTCTGCCTCAGCTTCTTAGATCCTGGAATTATGGGCTTGAACCACCATCAAAATGAGGAGACCACTATTGCTCTGACTACAAATTAAGGTCGATGTTTCATGTTTTAAAATATTGTGAAGTTCAGTAAGTTTAGAAACCACAAATTTGGTGCAGCTAGTGTATTTTGGAATTACCCAAAGTATCTATAAATCATGGTGTATGAATGATTGAATTTCTAAGAGTTACACTTTATGTTATTGCTGACACAGGAAGATGACACAGGATAATTAAGGAATAAGTCTGAGTACTGATAATCTTCAGACAAAGTTATTCTACTAACATAACCAAGTAAATAGATACAACACTGAGAAAGAAAGACACCTAGTTCACTCAACAGAAGTAAATCATGCCTGTAAACATAGCCAACTACCCAGGGCCAGTGAAGTCCTGGACCTTGGAGGAGAATGTCCAGCTTCCACTTTACTAAACCAGAATATTTTGTAAACACATAATATTTGTCCTTCTACCCACAGTTAAGTGTTGTTCTTACACAGAGACAGCTGAACCAAGCTCGTGGAAACTCATGAACTCTAGACCTACAACTGTGGCGACTCCAGGGAACTGAACTAGGTCTTCCATATGTGGGAGACAGCGTGAAGCTTAGACTAGCTGAGGGTCTTATCAGTAGGACCATGATACAAACCAGGTATATGAGCTAGCCTATTGGAGTCTATTCCTTAGGGTGGGATGCCATGATCAGTCTTGATGCATAGGAGAGGGACATGGCCCTGCCCCAACCTATTGTGCCAGACTATGTTGACTCCTCATGGGCGCCCTTACCCATGAGGAGAGATGCACTGGAGGTGAGATAGGGCAAAGTAAGGGGGTAGGAAGAAGAGAGGGCGATTGGAGGGAGAACTGTGGTTGAAATGTAAAATGAAATCAAAAAATAAAAAAATGGAAAAATAAATAAAGTGAGGTTATTACCTCTCATTAAACAAATATTTCTTCACAGAAGATTGAGATCATTATGGAAAACCACAACTGGTAACTGATCAAAATGCAGAGAACTTACACAGCTCTAACTGATATATCTATAATATAACTCCTGTGCCCTGGTCTTAAGGATAATAGTAGAAGATGGGGTAGAAATATTGTAGGAGCAAGAGGAACAAGAGAATTTCTATGAGATTTTGTCTCCTAGAAATGTCAGATAAACTACAACCATGAAATCTCATCAGCATCGCTGCCTGAAAAGGGGCACCAATATCAATGCTGACATCAAAAGGGTAATTTCACTGGGTCTTAGACTTACACAAAGAACTACAGATAACAAATGAATGTTGGGAGTAAGAGAAATAGTCTTCCCCAAGGAAAGTCCTGAAATTGGTGATCCAGTAGCAAGCAGTCAGCACAAACATCATATACATACCAATATCTTTACAAAAGTAATAATAAAGAGACCAGGTAAGAAGTCTCTATATCTGATTACACACTTACCAATGATGAGAATAAGCTTGGACACGGTTGCCTTCAGTACTGATCCAACACAGTCTTGATTAGTTTTATATAACATTTTTTGTCCTTAGAAATGACAAAGGTTTTCAAATAGCAAATGTTTACTAGACTATTTATGTGGCTAATTGGTAAAGCAACAGCTCTCTACTACTGATCCTGCTTTTAATACCATGCCTCCTAGTAGGAGGTAGAGTCCATAGTTATACAAAGTACTCCCAGGCTTAATAACCTTTTCCCCACATCTGTTAAAATACTGCAATCAGGTTTTATTTCACAGAATTTCCATACCTGGCATCAAAGCATGTTTCTATTGGCAGGTAAACAACAAAAACCTTTGGAAGTTATAAGCTCTGCTTGAATCATGTTTGTTCTTGGAATTACTCATATGTAATTTATATGGTCAGTGACTAAAAACTTTCCCTTTCCATATTGAGGGGCCACTTTATTGACATTCTGTACATATTTGTTCTCTATAATGGGCAAGATTTGGGGAATTTAGGATTTCAAAGAATGGTAGCTGTAGTTACTGAGAAAGTAGATGTAGAGAGCCAAGAGGTGGAGGGAATAACTCAGACTGTGACCTGAAATGTCAAATTTCAGATACTTACCTGGTATTTGGATGTACAAATTTGAAGTTGAGAGGAGAACTCTAAGTTAGAAATAGAAATTTAGGAGTCATCGAATAAAAATTATGTTTAAGAATATTTAGGGATGATTTTGTAAATAAAATAGTCTGGATGAAAACAAAATAATTGTTTAGATTGAGCCCAGGAGCCCTCCCATGTCTAAATATCAGAAAGATGAGAAATGAGAAATAAGACTATGGAACTGGTGAACATTCAAGAAATAGAAAAGGACAAAGTGGTGGCCTTAATCTACTAAATAAGTTTTCCAATGTCTTCATGTTCCACCTCCTTCAAAACCCCATTCTATAAAATTGCCTCTTTTTCTATTTACAAGCAAAAACTGTGGAATGTTAGCTTTCAGTTATTGCTATATTAGAGTAGCTGTGCTTTTTTTAGTTCTTTCTCAATCCCAAGGCAACATGGGTTACAGCCGTACATCCTGTCCAGTACCTTCACATGGAAGCTCCTTACACTAAGGTCTTATCTCTTACCAGAGACCTCTAACTTTAAATGACTATAGAAATAAGGAATTTCCTTTGTTTCTGTGGGCTACTGTGGGACCAGATATTACAAATTCCTGCATTGTGGATCCCCACCATTAATGAAGGATTTTTCACCTGGGGAAAAAGGCATAGTAATTTGAAATGGTGCTAACAAGGTATATCTACACTTAGAGAGTTCTGAGGAACAATAAGTGTGGTCCCAGGGTATTCTATCCTGCCAAACATAACACAGTTGAAGTATAATTTTCTTGTTCAGTGAGAACAAGTGGGCATTCTCAAATGTGAAAAGATTTGAGGATATTAGCAAACACAGAGAAATTTGAGAATGCTTTTAGTTAAAAAACCAGCTATCCCTCCAAAAAGAAAAAGAAAAATGCAAAAGAACTTGATCTATATTAAATATCAAAATTGCAAGGGGTAATATTACAGCAAAATGGGGGAAGAGTGAACTGAAAATTGTATGTACAAAATGATCAGCCATTTTTGAAGTGTTTCACAAATGCAAGAAAAGAGAGGAACTCAGGTGATGGTGGACAAATCAAAGCAAGTAAGAAAACCAATTCAGGTAAGAAATATAACATTAGAGGCTCTACATCCATAGAGGAGTTACAAAAATTGAGATCAGTTATAAAATGAGATAATAAATCTTATCAATTGGAAATAATATGCTAATCAGTAAACAAAGGATATCAGATGAGTGTTCAATTTTCATTATTGAAATCTAGTATAAGAAGATATGAGTTAAAACCCAAATCCACATTGTAATTTCCCTAATATTTCTTCTTTTATTGTCCTTTTGTTATTGTTACTGGAGGTTGACCTAATTCCCACAAATGATAAAAATGTTTTTTCTACTGAGCTGTGTTGTAAGTCCTCCTTTGCCTTTGAGACAGGTGATGGGGAATGTCCTATTTATACTGTAAATATATGTTTCTCTTATTGGTTGAGGAATAAGGCTGTTTCAACCAATAGCCAGGTAGGATGTAGCCAGGCAGGAAGTATAGGTGGGTCTATGCTATAGAAGAATTCAGGGAGGGGAACACAGAGAGAGCGACCAGGGAGATGCCTTGCAATACATACTTTAATAGAAATGTGTTAATAATTGAGAGAGAGCTAGCCAATGAGAAGCCTGAGCCATCAACTCTCTCTAAAATCGATCGCATATTCAGCACTAAAGCAAACCTCAACAGATACAAAAAAATTGGAATACCCCCCTGTATCTTATAGGACCATGGTGGCTTAAATTCAGCTGAATTTACGGTGGAATTCAGCAACAACACAAATTGCAAAAAACCCTACAAATTCATGGAAATTGAACAATGCTCAACTATGACACTCTGTGTAAAGGAAGAAATAAAGAAAGCAATCAAAGACTTTAATGAAAATGAAGGCACAACATACCCAAACCTATGGGACACTCGGAAAGCAGTGCTTAGAGGAAAGTTCATAGCACTAAGTGCCCATATGAAGAAACTGGAGAACAGCCACAATAGAGAATTAACAGAACACCTGAAAGCTCTAGAACAAAAAGAAGCAAACTCACCCAGAAGGAGTAGATCCCAGGAAATATTCAAATTGAGAGCTGAAACCAATAAAATAGAAACAAAGAAAACACTACAAAGAATCAATGAAACAAAGAGTTGGTTCTTTGAAAAAATCAACAAGATGGACAAAACTTTCTCCAACTTAACCAAAAGGCAGAGAGAGAACATGCAAATTAACAAAATCAGAAATGCAAAGGGGGACATAACAACAGACACTGCGGAAATCCAGAGAATCATCAGGCCATACTTCGAAAACCTGTACTCCCCAAAATTGGAAAATTTAAAGGTAATGGACAATTTTTGGATAGATATCACTTTAAAAAATTAAATCAAGAACATATAAACAATTTTAAAAGACCTATAACCCCTAATGAAATAGAAGCAGTCATCAAAATCCCCCAACCAAAAAAGCCCAGGGCCAGATGGCTTCACTGCAGAATTCTACCAGAAAATCAAAGAAGAGTTAATACCAACACTCCTCAAATTGTTCCACACAATAGAAGCAGAAGGATAAGTAACAAACTCTTTTTATGAGGCTACAATTACCTTGGTAGCCAAACCACACAAAGACACAAATAAGATACAGAACTACAGACCAATATCCCTCATGAACATTGATGCAAGAATACTCAAGAAAATACTAGCAAATCCAATCCAAGAACATATCCAGAGAAATCATTTGCCATGATCAAGTAGGCTTCATCACATGGATGCAAGGATGTTTCAACTTATGAAAATCCATCAACATTGATGGATTTTTAATCCACCACATAAAAATCTGAAAAAGAAAAATCACATGATCATCTCACTAGATGCTGAAAAAAG
Organism: Cricetulus griseus; assembly: GCF_003668045.3. Lineage (NCBI taxonomy): Eukaryota > Metazoa > Chordata > Mammalia > Rodentia > Cricetidae > Cricetulus > Cricetulus griseus. Next base: position 50,640,815 of record NW_023276806.1, on the reverse strand, counting down.
CATTTGACAAAATTCAATACCCCCTCATGATAAAGGTCTTGGAGAGATCAGGGACAACAGAATCATACCTAGAAATAATAAAGGCAATATACAGCAAACCGATAGCCAACATCAAAGTAAATGGAGAGAAAGTCAATGTGATTCCTCTACAATCAGGAATAAGACAAGTTGTCTGCTTTCTCCACATCTCTTCAATATTGTACTTGAAGTTCTTGCTAGAGCAATAAGACAACAAAAGGAGATCAAGGGGACACAAATTGGAAAGGAAGAAGTCAAACTATCACTATTTACAGATGGTATGATAGATTACATGAGTGACCTCAAGAATTCTACCAGGGAACTCCTACAGCTGATAAACACCTTCAGCAAAGTGGCGGGATACAAGATTAACTCAAAAAATCAGTAACACTACTATATATAAACAATAAAAGGGCTGAGAAAGAAATCAGAGAAACATCACTATTTACCTTCGCCACAAACAACATAAAGTATCTTGGGATAACTCTAACCAATAGGTGAAAGACCTGTATGACAAGAACTTTGAGTGATTAAAAAAAAAAGAAATTAAAGAAGATACCAGAAAACAGAAAGATCTCCCATTCTCTTGAATAAGTATGATCAACGTAGTCAAAAATGGCAATCTTACCAAAAGCAATCTACAGACTCAATGTAATCCCTATCAAAATGCCAGCACAATTCTTCACAGACGTTGAACGGACAATTCTCAACTTTATATGGAAAAGCAAAAGACCCAGGATAGCCAAAACAACCCCGTAAACAAAGGAATTTCAGGAGGCATCACCATTCCTGACTTCAAGATCTACTATAGAGCTATAGTAATGAAACCAGCTTGGTACTGGCAGAACAACAGACTGGTAGACCAATCAAATTGAATACCCTGATATTAACCCACACACCTATGAACACATCATCTTTGACAAAGAACCTAAAACTATACAATGCAAAAAGAGACCATCTTAAACATATGGTGCTGCCATAACTGGATGAAGACATGTAGAAGATTGCAGATAGATCCATATGTATCGCCATACACAAAACTTAAGTCCAAATGGTCCAAAGACTTCAACATAAATCCAGTCACACTGAACTTCTTAGAATAAAAAGTAGAAGGGACCCTTAAATGAATTGGCACAAGAGATCACTTCCTGAACATAACACCAGAAGCACAGACACTGAGATTGACAATTAATAAATGGGACCTCCTGAAACTGAGAATCTTCTGTAAGGCAAAAGAAACCGTCAACAAGACAAAACAGCAGCCCACAGAATGGGAAAAGATCTTCACCAACCCCACATCAGCCAGTGGGCTGACCTCCAAAATATACAAATAACTCAAGAAGCTAGTCACCAAAACACCAAATAATTCAATTAAAAAGTGTGTGTGGGGGGGACTAAGCAGAGGATTCTCAATAAAGGAATCTAAAATGACTGGAAGACATTTAAGAAATTGCTCAACAACCTTAGCTATCAGGGAAATGCAAATCAAAACAACTCTGAGATACCATCTTACACCTGTTAGAATGGCTAAAATCAAAACCACCACAGACACTTTATGCTGGAGAGGATGTGGAGAAAGGGGAATGCTTCTCCATTGCTGGTGGGAGTGCCAACTTGTACAGCCACTTTGGAAATCAGTATGGCGGTTTCTCAGGAAAATGGGAATCAGTCTACCTCAAGATCCAACAATTCCACTCTTAGGCATATACCCAAAAGATGCACATTCATACAACAAGGACTTCTGTTCAAATATGTTCATAGCAGCATTATTTGTAACAGCCAGAACCTGGGAGCAACCGAGATGCCCCTCAACTGAAGACTGGATACAGAAAATGTGGTACATTTACACAATGGAGTACTACTTCAAGGGGAAAAAATGGAATCCTGAAATTTTCAGGCAAATGGATGGAGCTAGAAGAAACCATCTGAAGTGAGGTGAGCCAGTCACAGAAAGACAAACATGGTATGTACTCACTCATATATGGATATTAGACATAGAGCAAAGGATTACCAGCCTACAATCCACACCTCCAGAGAAGCAAGGAAACATGGAGGACCCCAAGAGAGACATACATGGTCCCCCAGTGAAGCAGAAAAAACATGAGCCCCTGAACAAATTAGGAGTATGGGGGAGGTGGGAGGGGGAGGTAGGTGAAAGAGGAGGGGAGAAGAGGATGGGGGAGGAGAACATGAGGGATCAGGAAGATTGAGTGGGGAGAGGAATAGAGAGGAACAAGAAAAGAGACACATCAATAGAGGGAGCCACTATAGGTTTAAAGAGAAATCTGGCACTAGGGAATTGTACAGAGATCCACAAGGTTGATCCCAACTAGGTACCTCAGCAATAGTGGAGAGGCTACATTAAATTCCCTTCCCCTATAATAAGAATGTTGACTACCTTAAATGCCAGAGCCTTCATCCAGTAGCTGATGGAAGCAGAAGCAGAAAACCACAGCTAAGCGCTGAGCCAAACTCCTGGAATCCAGTTTCAGAGAGGGAGGAGTGACCAACAAAGGGCTCAAGACCATGCTGGGAAAACCTGCAGAAACAGCTGACCTGAGAGAGTGGGAACACATGGACCCCAGTTGGACATCTGGAGAACCAACATAGGACCAAACAAGGCCCCCTGAATGTGGGTGTCAGCTAGGAACACTGGGCAGTATATGGGGCCTCTGGCAGTGGAATCAGGATGTAGTCCTAGTGCAAGGAAGCTCGGGAGCCCATATCCCATGGTGGGATACTCTCTTAGCCTAGATACACAGGGGAGAGCCTAGGTCCTGCCCCAAATGACTTGAAAGATTTTTAATGATCCCTCATGGAAGGCCTCTCCCTCGCTGGGGAGTGGATGCAGGAATAGGAAGGGGGAGGTCGTTGGGGGTATGGGAGGATGGGAGGGAGAGGGAACTGGGATTGATACATAAAATGAGATTGTTTCTAATTTAAATAAAATTTATATAAAGAAGAAACTCCAATTGCATTTTCCACCGATTAACATGTCCACACAAGAATCAACATCCTGGAGAAGTAACCTTGTTGTGTAACACCACAAACATTTTAATTAAAGCACAAGGTATGTGTATTTTCATTTCTGACAAGCCTGATCATAAAACAAAATTTTTACAGAATGGAAAGTGAAAGCAGAATGAATAAGAAAAATAGATTTTTCATAAGCAAGCTCTACTTAACTATTTATTTTAGCCAGTAAAGACCATTGCTACTAACACACAATGTTTGCAGAGAAGAAAGTTGTCTACCAGCTATTGTGCAGTAAATCCAGGACATAAGAAGCAAGCTAGCTGCCTCCATCATAAAAATCTGCTAAATTCTATGATGCATTGCCACCTTGTGTTTAGAGGGTAGGTTTGTAGTTGAGGTAAAATTGACAGAGGCATCTCCTCCTGTTGTATAGAGTGAATATTGTTGGTACAAACAGTCAGAATTGTGTTTACTGAAACTCACAGATTTGTGCAAATAAATAAGCTATAGTATTTGTGGGTTTATATCAGAGTTATTCATTTTAGCTACTTTTACACTTAATGAAGTACTTTCTATTGAACTTAGAAACTCTGGATCCAAGCACATACCACATATAAGTGAATATATCTCTTCTCAAAGGCATCTCTTCTTTCTTTCCTTTGGTTTTTTTCAGCTAGAGCCTGGTTGTAAAGACCAGACTCAGCTGAAACTCAATGTGTAGACTGTGGTGTCCTCTAACTTGAATTCTTAATTTAGTCTGCTTCCTTAATTATGAGATTACTGGTATACACCTGGCATGGAACAGCTTTGAAGAGCTACCATCTATGATGGTTTGAATGAGAATAGTTCCCATAGGCTCATATATTTGAATAGTTATCCTACAGTTGATGGAATTATTTGGAAAGGATTAGGAGGTGTGGTCTTGGTAGAGAAGATGTCTCACTGGGGATGACCGTTGAGGTTTTCAAAAGCCCACACCATTCCTAATTAGACACTCTCTGCCTCATCATTGTTGCTTCAAGATGTGAGCACTAAGCTTCTACTCGAGAGCCATGGCTGCCTGCTCCTATGCTTTCCATCATGGTATCCATGGACTAAACTAACCCTCTGAAATGGTAAGTACCAATAAACATTTCTTTAATAAGTTGCCTTGGTCATGTTGTCTCATCACACAATAGAAAAATAACTAAATTTACTCCTTGCGAGTATCCATTCCAAAGTTCCTAGTGAGTTCACATCAAAATTTTCTCCTTTAGTAACTCTTGGATTTTGGAGGGTAAAGGATTGCAATCATAAGACCATAAGACTTATAGAATAGATACACATATCATAGACTTCAGTATAAATCCCTCTGTAAAATTGGCTGAGGTTGGAAGAATGTGACTTAAAATCCAAGATAGAACACAGAAAAAGTTTTAGATCTATCTAAATGAGCATACTCATTTTGAAACCTACTTATTCTACCATTTGGCAGGGATACTGGATTTTCAGCAACTTGTGCTTAAGTCAACTGCTATGGCATTCTCTTGCCGATATCTTCTATGGATAACAAGAGATATGAAGTTGTTGTGAGATATAACTCAGATATTATTTAAAATAGAATCACCTCTGAGAAATTAAAGAAGATATCAGAAAGTGAAAAGATTTCCCATGCTCTGGGATAGGTAGGATCAACATAGTAACAATGGCAATCTTGCCAAAAGCAATCTACAGATTCAATGCAATCCCCACCAAAATCCCAGCACAATTCTTCACAAACCTTGAAAGAACAATACTCAACTTTATATGGAAAAACAAAAGACTCAGGATAGCCAAAACAACCATGTACAATAAAGAACTTCCAAAGGCATCACCATCCCTGACTTCAAGCTCTACTAAAGAGCTATAGTAATGAAAACAACTTGGTATTGGCATAAAAACAGACAGGTATACAAATGGGATTGAATTGAAGACCCTGATATTAATCTACACACATACAAACACCTGACAAAGAAGCTAAAATTATGCAACGGACAAAAGAAAGCATCTTCAACAAATGGTTCAACTCTCTGTGTTGTGTGTTCCAAGATGCATTGCCTGTGCTGTCCAGAGATATCCAGTAATGTCTCCTTCAGAGAATGAAGCAGTTATGGAAACAGGACTCCTGGGCCAGTAGATCCTTGCTACTACCCCAGGGTAAAAAATAGAAATGTCTTCCAGTGCCTGGATGGAGTCACATATTTGCAGAAATGCCAGGCAGCAGGTGTTTGAACATCAGCTTGTAATTGTTGTGCCTATACCTAATCTCTCCCCTGTCCTCAGGGCTCTCAACAGTCTCTTATTCCTGGCAAAAGCCATCTTAAATAAAATTAGTAGGCAGAACATGAGTGCCTGTGGTTTCTGAAATCATGGTGGAAACCTTTCCCCAATGTATAAGAAACAGCTGTGCATGGAGGCAGAAGAGGATGTGAGGAAGTGGTGGAGCCAGCTGCCTTTCAGTCTTCCTTAGGGATGGGCACATTTTCATGGCTATCAAGACTGTGAATAGGGAATGTTTACATGTTTATCACATTGATGAGGATGAGGGCATTTCCAGGACAGGTCAGTAGCCTAGACCAGTCTCAGGAAGGCACCACACTGACTCTGGAACTCCAGAACACAGGCAGTATTAATGAAAGTTCCTCAAGAGTCAAAAATGATGTATAGATTGAACACTAATGAAATGTTCAGTACTAGATTTAAAGCTGTGAAAATTGTACATTCACATTCCACAAGAACAATTTGCATGAAAATAGGTCTCAACAATTTTTATATCTATTTATTTCTATGTGAGAAAGATTGTGCATGTGCCATAGTATGGATGTGGAGGTCAAAGGGCAACTTTTCTGATGACAGTTTTTTCTTTCTACCAGATGAGTTCAGGGGCATTAGGGTTAGTGTCAAGTCTCTCTACTTGCCAAGCTGTTTCATAAGTACTCAATAAATTCTTTTACTGAATTTCACAAGAACTCAATAAAATATTTTAATGAATTAGGTGCTTACTTTTGTTATATCATGTGTTTTGTTTTATATGCCTCTGGCTTATAAGATTAGCTCTCAATATGATGGACGTTGAAGTAGCTGAGACTGAGATGATTGGCCACAGCAACCAATTATTACCATAGCTTTGTATCAATCATCCTTATCATGAAATAAAGTATTCCTTAATGTAAAAAAATGGTACCACTTTGTTTTCACTCTTTTACATATCAATCACTTAAACAATTGTCTGGACATCTACTACAAGCAGGCAGAGGGTGCTCTGCTCTGGGGAAACAATGTTCCTTTTTAATTTTTCTAGTATTTCAGTCATGTCTCCACCTCAAGGCCTTTGAACAAGCTAAAACAATCTCTCCTGGGATTCCCATGTGATTTTCTTTCACATAGTACAGAACTTTTCCTGAAAGTCACTTTCTCCCTGCAGCCTTTTCTAGGGACTTAAATCCCTTTTATTTTTCTTCTTCTTTCTCTTTGGCATTCAAGCAAGTCTATAAGTAGGGATATAGCAAAGCTGCTGCATCCTTCTATATGCTTTCTCTTGACACCTGTCTTTTCTGATAGGGCATTTATTCCCTGGATCAGGGGTTCTCCACCTATTTCAGATCCAAAGCCTGAATTCTAAATTCAAATAACATAACATGGTTTCTCAGCTCAATATAATGCTGTAACTACAATGTAAAACAGAAAACTAATTTCTGATAATATGTCATGTTTATCAGTGTACAACAGCTTAACTACAACTACTTAAAAAGACAAGGAAGCAGACAGGCTCTTGCATCATGTATTGTGTAATGAGTAAGTCTAGGATCCAAAAGTCCAAAAGTCCTTCCTTTGAGTATCTTAAGTACATAAAATAGCAGACTAACAAGTGAAACCAGGACAAAATCCATTATTGACAAAATTAATGACACTTTAGACTTCATAGTTTTTGATAATATGAAAAAGTAATAGCTTTAGTTTAAATGTGGAAAATATCTAAATTTGGATCATTTAAGTAAAAAATAGTGAGTGTCAATATTAGGGTTTTTATTGGTGTAATGAAACACAATGACAAAAAACAAGTTGCTGAGGAAAGGATTTATTTGACTTATGCTTCTATATCCCTGTTCATCACTGAAGGAAGTCAGCACAGGAACTCAAACAAGGCAGGAACCTGGAAGCAGAAGCTGATGCAGAGGCCATGGGAGGGGTGCTGCTTACTGACTTGACACTCATGACTAGCTCAGCCTGATTTCTTATAGAACCTAGGACCATCAGCCCATGAATGGCATGACCCACAATGGGCTGGATCTTCTCTCATCAACCCCTAACTAAAATGCCTTTAGACTTGCCTACAACCTGATCTGACAGAGGAATTTCTCCTTCTCGGATGGCATTAGCTTGTGCCAACTTGTCATAAAAATGTCCAGCACATGGGATATGTATATGTTATTCCTGAATGTTTGGTAAGGAGTATTAATTTGTAAAAATTGTGAGATACTATTCTTCATAAGGTCTAATGTAGTCCTGACTACCAACTCTATATAGACTAGGCTGGCCTCAAACTTTTGATCTTCTTGCCTTCTCCCTCCCAAGGGCTGGGATCACAGCTTTGAACGAGCACACCTGGATCAGAGTTCATAGAAACAAATTCTTTCACTAACACATTACACATACTTAAAAGTATATAAGTCAAAAATGAAAAGATTGACAAAATACACTGGGACACAGGACAAAAATGGAACCTTACTCATAGATTAGATTTACTTATTTTTTATTAAAACAGCCATTTTTTATTTCACTTACCAATCTCAGTTCCTCCTCCCTCCCTCCCCTCCTCCTACTCTCTTGCCCCACCCCCCATTCACAACTTCAGAGAGGTTGAGGCCTCCTATGGGGAGTCAATAAAGTCTGTCACAACACATTGAGGAAGGACCAAGGCCATTCCCCCACAACCCTGTATCTAGACTGAGCAAGGTATGCCTCCATAGGGAATGGGCCCCAAAAAGCCAATTCATGCATTAAAGATAAATCCTGGTCCCACTACCAGTAGCCCCATAAACAGTTACCCACATTCAGGGGGTCTAGTTTGGTTCTATGCCCGTTCTCCAGATGTCAGTTCAGAGTCAGTGAGCTCCCACTAGCTCAAATCATCTGTTCCTGTGGGTTTCTCCATCATGATCTTGACCCCTTTGCTCATACTATCACTCCTCTCTCTATCCTACCAGACTCCAGGAGCTCAGCCCAGTGCTTAGCTGTGGATCTCCACATCTGCTTCTAGATTTACTTATTTTTATTTTCATACAGCTGCATCAAGTACAGAGGATGCAATGGATGGTTTAGGAGATGACCCCACCATTTCCTACAGTCTTCAAATAATGGAGCTGGGACTGGGCTGCCCCCTTTAGATACTGACCCATAGATATCAAAAGAGACCAATATTGCATCTAGATCTATGAGTCTGACAGCAAGGTTTGACCATCACAATCATCCCATATTGAGAGGCATCAATACTTACACAAGGTTTTAGTCATAGATAGAAGTATGAAATATACAATTTTATAATTAGATATTGATCAATTCATGATTCTACGACTTACACAAAGTAAAATGTAGCGTGATTCCAGAATTTATAACAACGTTTACAACCAATTCAGTTAGAATATTTGACATAATCTCTAAGGACTATCCTTTCAAAAATTTCATAATGAATTTACTGGAGTCTGGGGTTCCCCAGATTCCCATCACCATCAAGTGCAGGTTTATGGGAAGAGATGTTTTGTGGCACCCTCAATCATTCTGTATACATTGAGTATCTATACACTCTCATTTGAATAAAGAAATTTGAAATGTTTGCAACAACAAAATTTTAGAAATTACTAGGTTTATTTCCCTCACCTTTAAGAGAGAAAAAATGATCAGAAATATTTAATTACAGAGCCAAGACCCCACCAGCATTTAAAATGAGAACATAAAGTTAAAACCTCCTATATCTTGACTTCAACTTGAACTGAGGCTTTATCTTTTGGTAATTATTTCCTACCCTGATGAAAAGGCTAACTCTAGTGTATCACACATATTACTGTGAGTGCACACTTGCAAACACACACTTGGTAGTGTGTTTCTGAGAGTATCTATCCTGGTATTTTAGCCAGTTGACCAGGACAAACCACAATAAGCTAAAGAAGGTCATCAGTGACTTCTCCCCCACTTTTCTGACTTGCCTTACTATGTTCGTAGATGAAAACTATGGAAACACCTCCATCTGGTGGTCAGTGATGGGAAGTTCAATTCTGCCTATTGTCCTGGAATCATTTCCCAACTTCTTTCTTAGCAGGGGTTATCTCAGAAAATTGGAAGGATACATAGGAGGAAAGGAATGTCACAACCTTGAAATGCAGATGCACCAAAAACAAGTGACCATAAATGAAACATAGACTGAGGTCAAGAGTGGGGGTAGCCTGTTTTTAATATGGCAAAGTGATCTTTTCTAGTTTTTGCTAACACACTCTCATTCCTGAAGCTATGTATCTTTTGCATTGTTTTCTGAAGCCTGGATCAGGCAAGCCTAACCTTGGTGCAAAAGATAGGGGCTTTTGTAACAGTGTGATAAGCCAAGGAACAGATAGCCTTTTTAGCATTTCCCTACAGGGGAACTTGGGAGTCTGCTAACAGACTCAGGAGTGGGATTTGGAGAGGCCAATAGTTCTTAGGGCCAGTGCAAGGAAAGCAGGGTTTAAAGACAGGAATTTAAAAACAGGTGATACCTATGAGCCTGTACCATACCCAGAGAACCTGAATAAAACCCAGACTTAGTGAATAGCCATGAAGTTAAAGAATGAACTTCAGGTCCTTCGTCCCCCACACATTAACCTCGTCCATGAACTCTTTCTGCATAAGAAGTTATTGCCAAATCCGAACTAAAATCTCTTGTATAATGTGCATACCTGAACTGTTACAAGGTTGTGTAATAATAGATTTTAATCTTCTTCCTTCCTCTAAGTGGAACGTGAAGTCAAGACCATTCCTTGTTCCTTCATCTTCACTCCAGTATCTTCAGGACACACGTTTCAAACGAAACTCCAGAGTCTGCCATCCTAAGTGGGGCACACCTGTAGTCCTAGTGCCCAGGAGCAAGGCAGGGAGATGAAGAGCTCTGGGCTAGGCCAGGCTACCTAAGCAACAGCCTACCTATAAAAGGACTAAAAAGAAGAAAGGAAAGAAAGACCTCAGTAAGTCAGTAAATGGACAAGTACAAGAACAATTGAAGGGTCATTTGTTCACTTTTTACCAGCTCTATACACAGTAGCTCAGCTGCTGGTAGTATGCTACCGATGAATGAATGGGTGATTTGTTGGAAGCCCAAGTTGGTCATAAGATGAAAAATGTTCATAAACATTTGCTAGTTGGCTCACCTGTGGAAACTTTGTTTAGACACAGGATGTGGGCTCAGATCTTCTTCCCTTCTGTTTTTAGGGTGGAGGTTTGGCATTGAATGTGCCTTTGATCTGCTCCTGAAGCTTGATCAGGGAGGGGCTGTGAGATCTTCAAAGTTGAGACTTGAAGGAGAAAGTGCAAGAGGAGGATGTGCGCACCAGCCAGTCATGAGACAAAAGCTCTCTTGGGGACTCATGCTATAGAAGATAGGCTGGACACTGAGGAGATCAGAGATGATCATTCTTCATTTACCATGGGGCTGCCTAGACTTCTTTGCAAGACAGAACATATCAAGGTCTTGATGAATTGGGCACAATAAGAGTAACTACCTGACGGGACTCCTTGCAAGGATGAAATATGACAGTGCAGGAAAAGTACCTAGCATATTATTCTACTCAAACCCTGCACTCAATAAGTGTATATGGTCTTTCAATTACTTTCTGAATGTCCTTTTCTATTTTCTATAACATTGTAAAAATAGGAAACTCAGGTGTAGTGGGTCATACCTCTAATTCAAGGACTCTCTGGAGGTGGAGGCACAAGGATCAAGAATTCAAGGTCATTCACCCTTTGCTTTATAGTAAGTTCAAGGGCCTTCTGGGCTATATGAGACCTTGACTCAAATTTTAAAAAGGAAAGAGAAAATGGTGGAACATGTATTATAAGGATCTGAATCCTTTAGTAGTAAGGCTTACCATTTAGGGAGTCACAGTCTTCTGCCTGTCCTTTCCTTTTCCCTAGACTCAGGAAAGCAAGACTAGTCTGAAGCTGCCACAGCCCAGACAGGAACCATGCCCTGTGACACAGGCTGTATTCTGCGGAAGCAGATATAGTCAGTGTGGGCAGCAGCTGTTTATCAGAAATTGTCACTTGTTAAGGAAGCACAGAAACGGGACAGGGAGGTTGCATTCTGATGTGGCCTTGAGAAGGTTCAGCCTGCTGGATGCAAGCTTTACTAATTTTCCTCGCCAGCTTAATCTTTCTCTACTTGGAATTATGAAACCTATGACAAGACCAGTTGAGCAGTGAAGGACATGTTTATTCTTGGCCAGGAATAGAAGTGGGGAAAAAGAACTCACAAGTCAACTTCAGCACTCTCTGTGGAGTCATCACATAAAAAAATGAAGTGGCAAGGATGTGCTCAGAAAGGAAAAGAGAATTCTCTTTGCTGGGGGAGGACCTCAGTGTGGGCTTGAACTGCTGTGTAGCTGAGGTTAACATTGACCTCCTGATCCCCTGTGCCTGTGTCCACAGTCCTGGGAATATAGGCATAACTCTCATGCCTGACTCTATTCCTGTCTTTTCTAGGAATGGGTGGATATTTTCCAAGAATTAGAACACATTCTCTTTTCATTCCTTTTTATGGTTCTTTCCAGACATTGTCATGTCAACTGTACTGCCAAACAGTGGGGAGTAGATGTTATTTAGCAAACACATGGTATTATAATGAAATTAGAAATTACAGTAGTAATTCTAGAAGCTTATTAGACTCTCTAGTTTGGGCCAGCCAACCTGAAGAGGGATTTCTGGTCAACATGCATAGCCAAGCATGGTAGCTCACACCCAACACTTAAGGGATAGAAACAAGAGAATCAGGAGTTCAAAATAAGCCTCTGCCACATAACTAACTTTGGGCCTCCCATATATATGAGATACCTTGTCTCAAAAAACAAACAAACCAAATATAGACATCCTGTACTCAAAGGCAAATAAGATCAGAGCACTAGATAGAATTCCAACTAGGTTATCTGGACAACAAAAGATTTGAGCAGGGCAACAGAACAACTGATAGCCGCCTGAGTTCTCTTACCTCAGAGTAAAGCCTGAGCCTCTATATCCCCCACATCATTCAGTCATTATAAATGGGCTTCCATGGTGAGGAGATGGCCTTGGGCAAAGGTGTTTTCTGCTTCTGAGATAGCTCTGAAAACCGGCAACAGAAAATACTGCTAACTACAGCCTTTCTCTTGATAGCAAGTCCCTAAAAGACTGCTCCTAAGAAGAGATGTCTACATTTGTGAACTTCAGCCTCTTGTCAGGGTCAGACATGCAGAGGCAGATGGATATTTTTTCTTATGATCTTTGTGGAAGACTCCCATTTTCTTAAGTGATGCTGACCACAGTTCATAGCATGCTTACACAGACAGGGTTCTCTCACTGACTCTGGGTGAAGGGCCTTGGAGCCATCAGAAACAGATATATAAGTAGAAAGCTCACAATGTTAGTACCCAGTGGAACAAGTGGGTCTCAACTCTTCTGAGTGGTCTGTGACCATGGTTCTGAAAGACACTTCCCAGTTAGCATGAATGCAGTCTGGGGAGGTGCTAGAAGGAGCCTGGCTGTGTCGGAACACCAAGACATGCAGGGGACTGAAGAGGTGACTGAGAGGGTCAGGGCTCACAGCATCCAAGCTGGGGAATGAATAGTGTGACTTGAGTGGGAGAACAGCCTTTGATATAACTCTTAGAGTCTACTCCCTGCTGTAAAGACAGACTGGTTCCCTGCCTGAGTTTCACTCCCTCTACCATAAGAACTGAAGTTCCCTGCAAAAGCTCCACTTGTGTTGACGATTCTGGACACTGATGGATTGATTGGAATTCATTGTTGTAGAACCAAAATTATCTTGAGCTACCTTTAGTCCTTTTAATAGCCTTCTATCAGCCACCTATGTATCTTACCTAAGGCTTCCTGTGATTAGCAAGAAAAACCTTTTAAACTTGTTCTCAACAGGAACCAGTATCCACCAACCCAAAAGCTAAGAATGGCATCAGATAGAATCTAAAGCAATGTGGAGATTTCCTCCACTTTGCTGTAACATGCTTCCCTAATGTCCCTGATAATGTATTTGGCAAGTGCGTTGGTTTCTGACTTCTGACATGTATTTGTTCTGTGACTAACAAAAACTCATGTGACTACTTACAGGTTTATTTGGGAAAAAAAAACTAGATTGAATCCATGTTTCTGGCCCATGGTCACTTATATTTGCTCAAAGTAAACACCTTTGAAGCAAGAACTGTGTTCTCACTGACAACTTCATGCCAGTGTACTCTGACCCAGTTAACAAACATAATGCTAAGCATACCTGATAAGCATCTGTGGTCATCTGCAGTCATGGTTAAAGAACCTTTAACCTATAAAACCAGGGAACTAGACAGACATATACCACCATTATTTTCTAGTGTTAGGTACCATGTAGTACAAAACTATATAGTACAGTCCCCTAGAAGAGGATAACAAATGAGACAAGACCTAATGGTACCCCAGCTTCCTGTTAAGGTCAGTGTCCATAGTATAACAAAAGGTTGGGGTAACTGTGAAGAGCGTAGACATCTCAGTCAACAGAGGAGACAAGGATTCAAATCTGAAGAGGCTGAGATGCCTGGAAATGGGACTGTGGAATGCCAGAGAGGAAGGAGCAACAACAAAAGAGAGATTCAGAGGCCTGTAAAGACTGTCTTAGATACTGTTTTTCTTTGAGACCTTTATTGAGACAGGATAGCTAGGTTATCGTGAAACTCAGTGTATAGAAAAGAATGACATCGAAATTATTATCTTTTCTCTTCATCCCATGTGCTATGATTACAGGTATGAGACACAACAAAATAAGTAAAGAAGAGAATGCTGCATTATTGTAAGTGAGAGATGTGGTGGCTTAGACTAGGTTAGTAGTAGTGAGAGAGTGAATGGTGAATAAAATATGGGATGGTTCAATGGACCAACTATGTTTATGTATTAGATTTAGAACTAAGAGTGATACATATGTCTGTACACAGATCTTACAGCCACTTCTTGAGGCCAAAACCTATGTATGAGTTAGCACAGAATTTTATATACAGCAAAAAATCCAACTGACATGATATAAGCATACAAGGGTTTATCTGTCTCATGTATCTGGTTAGACCATGGTTGTTCAGTTATGTGAGGCTACCATCACTTTACCAGGTTCAGGGTTTCTTTCTGCTAAACTGTACTATTAGCTTAATTTTCTCATCACTTCAGGTGAATGCCTCATTAAAAGCATCATCATGGATGAAGGATTTATTTCTATCATGTTTCTTGGGGGGGTGCATGGCATCTTGGAAGCCTCCAATGGTAGTAGGAGCTTGTGGCTTGGATATACTTTTCAACAGATCAGGAAAGAGAGACTCAAAGAGAAGCCATAGGTGGGCTATAGCACTCCAACCCTGTCCCTGTGACCCTACATCTGACAGACCTACTGTCCAAAAGGTTTCACAGCATCCGAAAGCAGCATTTTCACTGGGGGCCCAGTAAGCACATGAGGCTATGAACATTCAAACCATCTCATGAACTTGCAAAAGCCATTTCTTTCCCATTTTTTCTTGTGCCTTCTGGTTTCAAGCTTTCTATTGGACTTCCAGATGTAATGTCAATATTCCAAAACAGCAGAAACAACAAAAGGACAAAAGGAATCATACCAGTTAAATGTGTTCATTTTTGCCCAGAACACAAAAAGTTTGTTGGAAGTTACAATCATTAAAGTTCCCATAACATCACACTGCCAAACTTATGAGAAAGATATTAACATGCTTGGTTAAAAATTTACAGTATTCCAGCAGATTGTGGTGGCACACAATTTTAATCCCAGCATTCAGGAGGCAGAGGCTGGTGGATCTCTGAGAGTTAAAGACCAGCCTGGTCTACATAGTGAATTTCTGTTTAGCCATGGCTAAACAAGTGAGATCCTGTCTCAAAACAAACAAACAAGCAAATAAAATACTAAAATTATAGTATTCCATTGATTCAGACTAAACTAGATTAGACCCCAATAAAGTCTAAAAATAAAAATGAAATCACTCATAATAAAATTCCAAAGGAAACTGGGATTTTCCCCCTAACCTTCTATGAAATCAGGAGAGAAAGGAATGATGGTGCAAATCCTCAAACATGTTAGCTTCCATTTGCACAGTACTGATGTTTCTCTGCCTTGATCCTTACAAAAAGAGGCAACTGATATCACAGATAGTAACACAATTCTTTTGGTTGGTGACCCCATCTTATAAGGAAAGTAACTCTGAAATGGCTAACTCACTTCTTGTTTTCTGCTTTCTTAGACCCCTGACTATAAAAGCAATCTCTTCTACTCAGCCCTTTCTATTTAATAAAAGGAATTACTTCTGGATTCTAGAACTAAAAATAAAGCTAACTAGGACAGTTCCATATAAAATATCAGCAATGCTTTAAAGGAAATGAGACTAATTATTCTGAGCCAATATGAGTGACCATGGCCCAGGAATCACCACCATAAAGGTCAATATTCTACAATATGATATGAATTATTATAATCACAGGACAAAATAAAGCCATGAACCCATGTATTTACAGAAATGTGTCAGAGAAGTCACAAGGTAGATGAGCTACTACTTGGGGGGAATTTCTCCTATCAGATTCAGGCATTTATAACATTCCTAGCTTTAGGGCTCCTGGAAGCTATATGCCAGTCAGGCTTATATATGCATTCTCTTTTTTTCCTTTCTGTTTATTCTTCTCTCATACAACACAACAGTACATCTCAACCACATCCTCCCCTCCCTTCACTCTCCTCAGCCCCCTCCCAACACCTCCCCTCTCCCCCAGATCCACTGCTCCTCTGTTGCCTTCAGAAATGAGCAGACCTCCCAGGGATGTCAAACAAACAGGGCACAACAAGTTGCAATAAGGCTAGTCACAAACCCTCATAACAAGGCTGAATGAAGCAACCCAGTAAGAGAAAAAGGCCCCCAAGTGCGGGCAAAAGAGTCAGAGATGCCTCCTCCCCATTCCGACTGTTAGAAATTTCACAAAATCCCTGAGTTAAATAACCACAATTCATTTACAGAGTACCCAGCACAGATCCACTCAGGCTCTGTGATTGTAGGTCAGATATAGAGATCAATAGTAAATGGCAGTTAAAAGGCACTAAAGCTGTGGTTAACAAGGCTGTAAGAGCCAGAGACAGTGAGCAACTACTAGAAAATAGTATTTTCCAGATACAACAGGGCAGTTGCATTTATGAGTTCATAGCAACTGAGACAGCATGCACAAGGCCTTTAAAAATGCATGGTCAAGCAGATAATATCATAGCATGGAAAGTAATAAACAATTTCTACCATTGGTTACCTTTATGAATCTGTTACAAAGTATCTCCTTGTCACTACAGGTTTACAGATATGTTGATTGGCTGTTGGCATAATGTCATCTTTGCAACTGTCCTGATACTTTGAATCACGCCTGCCCAACATACCACCTAAGGGCTGAATACATCCCAGGACAGCTATAAATGTGGCCCAACACATTTGTAGATTATAACATCAAATGGCAATGTAAAAAAGCTGGACATCCCTGTAAAGAGATACTTGTGCCCCTCCCTTTGGCTATCATACTACTGAAAAGAATAGTCCCCAAGGAACTGGAATTTCCCCAGGAACTTTTGTGTTTTGAAAAGGGAAAAACTAAAGCCCTGGTGCCAGGCAGAAAAAGAATTTGTGTTCCAGGAAAACATTTCACATGGTTCTTCATTTTACCAGACTACCTCATAGGAGAGATTGGAGCTGAGAAACAAAGATGGGTCAACAATGGGTGGGACCAAACTCAGGTAAGGTTTGTTTAGTGATGCATGCCTCTGTCCTTCTAGTTAAATCTAAGCTTCATGTCAGTACCCTGAAGCTGGATGTGGACTCAGGGAGACAATCACCAGACTTCTTTGTTCCTATTCCAATGTGTCCACATTGAATAAATGTGCTTTCTCTACTTTCACTGTTACTCTTCTTTTTGTTTGGCTCATTTAGGAAATGTAGCTGAAGCTAGATTGTGAGGGCTGCCAGCACCCAGGATCCATTAACACTGTAGGACTGGAAGACCTCATAAACAAGCTAATAGAAAGACTTTGGGAGGGACATGAAGAGGTACACCATTTCAAGTTATAAAGCATTGGCCTAGAAAAGAACAATCCACTGCTCCTACACCTCACCAATCTGTGTAGAAAATGGTAGGCAAGTTTGGTTATCCAGAAAAACAAGGGTAGTTCAAAGTAAATAATGTACAAAGAAGGAAAATTGTATGTCTTTCAAATGTAAAGACAGAAACGTGTGTGTGTGTGTGTGTGTGTGTGTGTGTGTGTGTGTGTGTGTGTGTGTGTGAGTGTGTCATTTAAATGGTCACTTAAATCTGAAAAGATCATGTATCAAGATATGGTCTTGAGAGGAGAGAGAAACAAAAGACAACAAACACAATCAGAATTTTAAGTTTACTTTGGAACCAGAAATACAGGAGGAAGGATAAAGGGATCCTGGGAACTAGGAAAGTGATAGAAATTAAAATGACAATGTGATGTTACTCTCAAGGTCAATGGGCATTACCGTCTTCCCATTTCACAGGGAAGATGTTTCCTTGGAAGCTTTCAAGCAGCAGCAGAAGAGCACTGAGCATCAGAAATGCTTGACCTAATGTTCGGTGCCCTTTCTTCCTTCAGCAGCAGCTTGCCCTCCCCTCCACCCCCAGTCACACACAGTTTGAAGATAACATGGGAAGTAGTCACACTCCCTCCCAGCTCCCCCTCTCTGTCATCAGAAAGATACATCTCTCACAAACTGTTCCATCAGATGCAAGGACAGGAAGTCTCACAAAGACCCTGAGGAGCAGACAGCTTCCTCTGGTTAATGTTGTGGTGAACATTCCACCTCCTTCTTTAGAGCAAGCTGCTAAAGAACCTTGGCCCCACTTGGTGCCCAGCCTCCTGCAAGAAATCTCTAGTTTCTTGATAAAAGGAAACTGGTAACTAGGTCCTATAGAAAACATAGTAATTTGCATTTGGTTTCCTTTGAGCATAAACCAATACCTCCCCCTCACTGCCTCTGACTCTTTGTAACAAATGCATGTTCACATTCACCCTGGGAACTTGGTGCTCAGGTTTTCTCACGTTGCCTGCAACTTGATTGCTTCTCAGACCCACATCCCTCATGTGGTCCATCGGCTGCTGGCTACTACTACAGTCTGCTTCCTCTCGTGTCTAAGGACACTTGTGAGCTCTACTGTGCAAGCTAATCTTTGTATTTGGAGTACTTGGCAAGAATAGTAGCTCCAATACTTTTATTTAAGCCACATGCTTATCTAAAATTTCCCTTGGTGTTCGCAATTTCTAGGAGAGTCATGTTGAATATGAAAAGTCCTCCGAGGGCTGAGCTCACATTCATGTGGTTTAGCCCCCAGCACCCAGCAGCATAACACTCAGGAAATAACAGAAACATGAAGATATCTCAGAGTGAGATGTAAAGTACAGAGAAGATGGGGAAAGCTAGTATTAGAAAATCCTGGGTCTGGGGAGATGGCTCAGTAGGTAGAGGTATTTTTTTTTTTTTTTTTTTTTTTGCCAAACCTGACAATTTAAGTTCAATCCCCAAGCCCCACTTGGTGGGAGGAAGTAAATAACTCCTGCAAATTGTCCTCTGACCTCCATAAAGAAACCTGATGCGCATGCACCCATACCCGCACATAAATAACAGAGGTAATTTTAGGATTATTGAAAGTTTGTGAAGGAGGTTACAAGAGGAGATTAGGTGTAACAGAGAGTGGAGCAGATGAGTGAGGAGAAGACGAGAAGACCCTACTAAAATACACTTTGTTTGAGAATACTAAAGTGGCATTAATACTTTGTATCCTAATTTAAAATACGAAATTGAATTTTAAAAGAGCAAAAAAATATTTTTTTAAAGTCTGATAAGAACCTCCCTTAAGGCTGAGGTTGTCCTTTATATCCTTGTCAGTAAGTGTAATTCCAAGAGTGCAGGCTCCCTGAGGATACTCAGAGTGGCCCTATTTAACAGAGTTTATTTGTTGTGTTACATATGTGTTTTGTATGGGCATGCATGGTCCCCATGGAACGTGTGTGTAGGACATCTTTTGGGAATCTGTACTTACTTCCATTTTGTTGAGGGGCTTTCAAGCTATGCAAGCTGCTGCACTCTGTACTCCAGGATAAATGGCCTTTGTTTGCCAGTCATCTTGCCCAAGTCCTGCATCTAACATTTACTGTTTACATTGGTCCCGGGGATCAAATTCAGGTTGTCATATGTGTGTAGCTAGTGCTTTTTACCTATTGAGCCATGCCTCTGGCCCAGAAATTCAGTTTGGGGACAGGTATTTCACACACACACACACACACACACACACACACACACACACACACACACACACACAGAGTTCATGATCATGTCCATATTTTTAAATTACAGGACTTAAAATGAAACAGTCCTCTAAGTAGCAGCCAAAAGGGAAGGAAGAGAGAACACTTTCTGAGGCCCGAATGGATGACATAGCTTCAATCTAGTCCTACCCTAGACCTTCACCCCAACTCTCCGCCCCCAGGGACCTTCCCTCCTTCTTCCTGTGGTTATATTTCAGGGTCTTTCATCATTTCCTTGGCTTCCTCTACATGTGGTGTTCACTTAACAGACAACCTTTGTATATGATGCAGTTGTTCTTCCAGATATTTCTAGGGTTGGGCAGCGGCAAGAAGGTGAGAGAAGAAAATGACAGGGACATAGGTCTAATCCCTTCTTGAGTTTTGCCATAAGAATGAACCCAGAGATGCTGGAGTCAGGTGTGCATCAAGTAACACAAACATACTATTTTCTGTGTTCTTTCTATGTTCTGGAACTGCACTGAGGCATTGTCTAATTTTTCAGCATGGAAAAAAGGGGTGGGGTAAAAGGGAGTTATCCATTCTTTTCTAGTGTTCATGACAGAGGCTTATAGAGAGAGATCTTCTGGGCTTCTGATTGGCTGCCTATGGAGGAGACTTCAGCCCAGCCAGAAAGCCAGGCTTGGCAGAAGAATTCCCACTCCTGAAACTGTCAATCTGACTCCCCTAGGCAGTGGATGGATCAGCTTGGGGCATATTCATGATGTTGATACTCTCTTTTCTAATTAAATGTTCTATAATTTCAGATTCTTCATGTCAATAAAGGGACAGAGAATGGAAATTAATGAAACACATAAGGTACAGAGAAATAAATAGGATGTGGAAACCAAGCAAAGCAATGAAGGGATTTCATTGCAGCTCGGGTAAACAGGAAAGCATATTAATTATATTTGTCAATTAAAATTCACATATAAGGGGCTAAAGAAATAACTCTGTGGTTAAGAGCACATGTTACTCTTATAGATGACCCAAGTTCAGGTCTCAGAACCTGTGTTGGGTGGCTCACAATCCACTTATAATTCCAATTATATGGTGATGCAGTTTTGTGAAAATATCACTTGCATTAAAAAAAGACTAGAACTTTTATGGCCCTCACATCCAAAGTTAATAATATAACTTGAGGTCACTTACGACTTAAGATAGCAGATATATCACCCATCCACAGCAAAACTCCAGGTGTGTCACACATCCACAGAAAGATACCAGGTGTGTCACATGTCCACTTACACACATTCAGAGAGGCCCTGTGAGTCATATGCCACATTAAAATAATAAGCTCTCCCTATGTGTAGTCCTGGCTCTTGGCTCCGTCATGCAGCAACAGGGGGAGAAAGAGAAGGAATAATTATATTCCTGGGGCCATAGCCTTCATTCCAATCATTGAGGTAGAACCATTGAGGAAATGCTGAAGCATTTGGACTTCAAGCCTCTCCCACCTGTCAGACATGTAGCCTACTAAATGGGATGAATTTTCAAACATGCTGTATAGCCATGTGAATCATCCCTGCCATGTTGCATTATTTTCAGTAAACATGGGAGGAGGAGTGGGTGAGACACAAATCTACGAGTCATGGTATTACACACCTGCAATCAAAGCATTTGGGATGCACAAACAATAGGAACAGGAGTTCAGCTGCACACCAAAGTTGATGCTAGCTTGTTCTACATAAAACTTGGTGTCAGATAAACCAAAGGCTAGATGTGGTGGTCTGAACCTGCAATCCTAGCAGAATCAGAGGAATCATTATAAATTTGAAGTCAACCTGGTTGCTATAATGAGTTCTATGCTGGCCAGAACCACACAGTAAGATCCTATTTAAAAAGAAAATCTGGAATATATACACACCGGAGTTTTATTCAGCCATAAAGAAGGAAATTATGTCACTTGTTTGAAGATGGATAGAACTGGATGTCATAATGTTAAGTGAAATGAAACCAGACTCAAAAAGACAAATACCGTACTTTCTTTCAAATTCAAAATCTGGTTTTGAATATATACAGTTATACATACATACATACATACATACATGAGTGTGTGTGTGTGTGTGTGTGTGTGTGTGTGTGTGTGTGTGTAACCATACATATGACATGAAAGTATAAATGAATCTACAAGAAAGTTCAGGATGGAGGGACAAATGAAAGTAGAAGGAAAGAAAGACAAAATATTACATTGATTGAACGTGTGTGTGTGTGTGTGTGTGTGTGTGTGTGTGTGTGTGTGTGTATTCACATGTGTGCAGGGACAGAATAGAACATCAGACTCCTTGGAGCTGGAGTTATAAGCAGTTATGAGCAGTTCATTGTGGGTCCTGGGAATTGAATCTTGATCCTTTGCAAGAACTATACTCACTCATTGAACCATCTGTCCAGCCCCCAGAATATTCCATACTTTCCCTCATGTATAAGATCAAAATTTAACCATACATTTTATGTATAAGATATGAAAGCCAAAGGGAACTATTTGGGAGGAGAAAAGAGACAGCAAGTGTTTAAGTAGGAGGTTTGGGAAATGATAGTAAGAAATGAATATGGGCAAAGCCTTTAATAATGGAATGTCTCTTGTATAGTAAAGGCTTAATTAAATTTTTTATTTGTATTTAAATTCTTTAATTACTACTCATATTTACATATCCACCCCTCATTCCCTCGCCCTCCCATCCTTCCATGTTCCCCACCAACCCCCCAACTCCTCCCCAGGAACAGTGAGGCCCTCCAAGAGGGACCTTCAAAGTCTGTCATATCATTTAGGGGAGAGCCTAGGACCTCCTTGCTGTATCTGAGCTGCAATAGTATCCCTCCATAGGGAGTGGCCTACCAAAGTCCATTTGTGATCTAGGGATAAAGACTGGCTCCACTGTTAGAGAGGTCCCATAGGCTGTCTTGGCCTCCTTTCTGGCACCCACATTCAGAGGGCTTGGTTCAGTCCAATGCTGTTTCTGCAGCTTTATGACTAGGGTCTCCATGCTCTCACTAGGTCAGCTCAACAGTTTCTGTGGGTTTCTGCAGCACCGTCTTGGCTCCTTTGCTCATCTCTCCTCCCTCTCCACAATTGGATTCCAGTAGTATGGTTCAGTGCTTAGCTGTGGGTGCTGGTCTCTGCTTCGAACAGCTACTGGATGAAGGCTTTAGGAATGAACATGTGTTACTTAATGATTTAAAAACTGTGAGATTAGGTACCAATATTACCATCATCAAATCTGAAAAAATTAGGAAACTAAGAAACTTGTCTAATATAACAAAGCAATACCAGGTAGAGCTCAGATCCAAGTCAAAGTGGTGTGGTTCTAGAGTCCGCAGAAAAGTTGCCAGCAATCTAGAGTGTAGGGAGACAGCCTAGCCCGGCCCAATAGTCCCAGGACAGGTGCCAGGTGGACCCAGGACTGGCCCATAAGGGTGTGGTGAAGGAAAGCCGGGGTGATGTAAGGAATGGTTCTTAAGGGCTGCATGTGGAGACCCTGGCCCCTTCTCTCTGGCTGTGCTAGCTTGGTTCCTGTGACCTTGCTCTGGCCTGCGTTTTGCCCTGGTGCTTTCTTGAATAAAGAAATCTTACCATCACAGACTATAGTTCATCTCTGGGCGCACGTGGAAATCCTAAGACTGGAGTGTCTTAGATTTACTTTATTTTTAACTGTGTATATGTGAGGGATGGTGTGTACCTGATTGCAGTTGTTCTCAGAGGTGACTGACATTGGAGACCCTGAAACTGTAGTGGCAGATGGTTGTAAGCTGCCCCATGTGGGTGCTTGGACTTGAATCCCTTTCCTCTGGAAGAGCAGTAAATGCCCTTAAACATTGGATAGGCTCTATGGTCCTCTCAGAATTTTTAAACTGCAGGTAATAACACTACAGGAAACAGGGCATGATGGTGCACACTATAGCCCCCATACTCTGAAGGCTGAGGCAGCAACATTAACATGAGGCTTGAGGCCTGCCTTAGATATGTAGTGACTCCCTGTCTCAAAAAAAGCAAGCAAGAAACAAACAAAAAACTATTGTAGGATATTTAAGATATTTTATTATTTATTTTTCAATGCCATGGGAACTTCTGCTCACTTAATTTAGAGTGCCAGCGGTACTACACTGTGAGACTTCCATTACTGTTCATTGCATGTGCATTGTGTTAGGATGCTGTGTAAAATATATTTAGAAGGCAAACATCATAACTTACACTAGCCAACCTAGTACTTGGGAGGCAGAGCAGGAAGGTTAACATAATGAACTTGAGGCCAACTTGGCCTATAGAGACCCCCACCTTAAAAATAACAGCAACAAAGAAACAACATCTGCAGTTGAGTGTTTAGAAACCTCACAGACAAATCGTAAGTGGCTTATAATCTCAGGTAATAAGAGGTATATAATGAGGCAGCTCCAAGGCTTAGACATTCTTGATTTTTCCCTAAAAGCATGCTGGCCCTAGTAGGTTACACATTCTGACTTCATTTCAGCAGTTTCCATAATATTTGTGGTACCCAGAAATGGAAAAAAAAACAACAAAACAAAACAAAAAACACCATCTATATGGAGAAACCCATCCCAGAAATCTTCAGCAAATGTTACTGGTCCCTTATCCAGATTGACTTCTCCTTACCTCTTGATGGCCATAGCAGAATACATGCCCAATGAAAGTCAGTTTCGGAAAAGGAGACCAAGACTTCTATGACTACATTCCACCGACCAGATACAGCCATGAGCAGACTGCCAGCAGGATAAGAGAAAATGGACTCTAGGTACTAAAGTGCTTACTCTGAGCAGAAGAGCAAAATGATAGTTACCTTTTCTTTCTCCCTAGACAGTCCTTAGGCAGGCTACTCATCCATTAATGAGCATATGTTTGCTGATTACCTAGCATGTGCCCGGCAGTGTGCTAAACATTAGGGACTTAGAGGTGAGGAAAAAGTAACATAGATTTCTGCCTCTGGAAATAACTCTAGAAAAGCACAGGGTGGTTGAATAAGCAACATCAGGAATATAGACATATACATAAATGTGTGTGTGTATGTGTGTGTGTGTAATAACTGAAATAGTCTTCAAATTGAAATAGTACTGTAATTCCAGTACTATATATCTTTTATATATTATATATGATCCTATATTCAGCTGAGTAAACATTACTGTGATTCATTCTGAGGCAGAATGAACTCAAGGGCATTTTCCCTAGAGTAGGTCAGCAGATCGCTGCCACATACAGGTAGGTCAAGAGGTAAGCAGAGAAGCATCTAGAAGCGAGAGATCTGAGCACCCCCGCCCCCAACAGCTGCAATACTTCCTCTTTAAATTCAACTTCCTGCAGCTTCTCTTATCATGAAACAAAGACAAGTCCTCAGCAAATTCTGCATAAACCTCATTCCTCATTGCTGTTCTCAACTATCATGGTGTAGAAAGGAAGGCAAGGTCAATGAGCAAGTTAAGCAAAGTGGCACAGAGGGGACAAGTAGCAGTCAACCTGGGTGGGGGGGATGTGTCTAGTTGCAGGAACAAAAAAAAGTCTGAGCCTCTATGGACACTACCAGAACTGGAGTTTGGTGCTTCCTGGAGTGTCTGAGGCATGCCCAGAAGCAGGAGCCATCACACATTCTGTCTTTAAACTCACCGAGACTGCAAAGAGTTGAGGGTTAAAAGAAGAGCAAAGAATAGAAATCGGATTTCAGATACATTCAAATGTGTTCACCACAGCCCTTGCAAGGTGGCTTTGTTATCCAAGGAAAATGAGGTTCTGGGCATGCCTAGCCCAAGAATGTAGTGTGAGCAGAAGGGGTGGGGCTGACGTCCATGCTTATGGACCTCAGATTCCTAAGTTCATCCTGTCAAGCCCCACTGCATCCCCTAGTGAATTGTGTGTGTTTGCTTGCAATACCCTCTGGCTGCCCCCTCCATAAAGGCTTTTCTTCCACTTCACAGACAATCTAGAGGTGAGTTGGAGAAGAATAGAGTGATAACTAAGGTTGGAGGAAACCTTCATCTTAACAGAAATTGAGGTCTCTCGTGTTTTCACTTCCTCTTCTATGAACTTATGTCTATATTCATTCATTTTTCCCCTTCAGTTAAATTTTCTTCCTATTAAGGCAAACTCTAGGCTGATTAGAAGTTTCCTCTGTGTGACTTGCCCAGACCATATCATGAAGAAAGACAGGACCATAGTAACTGTTGAGGAAATGTCAGGGCCTTTGCAAAGCATCGGGAAACAGAAAGACTACACAGAAAAAAGTAGGACACACACTTGCCTACAGCTCTGATTCCCTGGGAAGGAGCAATGAGGAATGAATGAGTTTTGTATTATGAGACTGTCATTAGCCTCTGAGGATCAGGGGCAAAATGCTATGGTTTGAGTCTGGAATTTTCTTCACAGGTTCATGTGTTTGAACAGCTGATCCCCAACCTTTAGGGGGAGAGATTAGTTAATAGAAGTGGGTCAGTGAGGGTGGGTCTTTCAAGAAGTCTACCCATGTGTGGTGATGGTCTAGCCTTTGTTGGTGCTTGTTTTGTTTTATTTGTTTTGTTTTGAGACAGTCCAATGTAACCCAGGCTGGCTTTTTCTACTCCATGTGTCGCTATGACTTTGAAATTCTGTTTGTGCCTCCCAAGTGTTGATATTATTACCAGTGTTGACCACCACATCTATCTCAGAGAGGTCTCACAAGAAGAAATATAGCTGTCCAAAATATAGGTTGTTTTTTTAATGTTCAAACAGTCTTAGTCATAAAGGAAATTCAAATCAAAACTATGCTGAGATTAAGTCTCATTTCAATCAGAATCATCAAGAAGATAACAGTGGGAGGGGGAAGAATGTAGAAGAAAGGAAACCATGTACTTCTGACAGGAATTAAAACAATACAGTCACTATGGAAATCATCATGGAATGTCCTCAAGAAACAAACTAGAATTATCATATGATCTTCTTAAACTACTCATGGGTATACACCTGAAGGAGTAGAAGTTAGCATGTAAAAGAGTGTCATTGGTGGCAGCTCCACACGGCTACCATCCTGAACTTGAGACTTTTAAGAACCTCAACTCAGGCTGAATTGGGATTTATGGCTTTGACACTAAAGAGAATTTCAGGACTAGCCAGTATAGTGAAGCAGAGTCAAAATTTGTTCAATGATAGTTTTAATATAGGCTTAAGCATCATGGTTATGAGAATGAGAAGTGCTCACAAGGACCCATGACCAGGTCGGTGCATGTACTTCCCAAGGGAGAATAGCAGAAAGTAAGATGCTCCTGAGTGTATTGGCTCCTCAAGGGAGAATGCACAACCGTCTTACACATGCATGCTCACTCGTGCACACATGCACACATCCCTCCAGTGACTCTTGAGCTACATCTCAAAAGGTTATTAAGACCTCTTCCTCTTTTTTCTCCTTTGATAAAAGAGAAGCGTAAGGTTCTTCCAGAGGTATCTTACATAAAATAAAGCCAGAAATCACTAGCGCTGAAAAGAGGGGTTTTGTAACATGTCATTTTCCTGTAAAGGGCTTTCAGGCAAGATTTCTAGAAAATCACAGGATTTTGGCTGAGAAGGGAGATAGCCTTAGGCAGCTGGTAATCGTGCTGAAATTCTTGCTTTGTGACAGCCAAAAGCTTCCACCAAGTTCCCAGATGACAGGGAACTTTCCCACTTCCAATGACATGAAGCCTTGGAGATACTTATACACTCATGCACATTGCTTGACTATCTAAGATATGCAAATTATGAAATCAGCCTAGGTACACATTAAAGTATGAATGGATGAAAAGTGTGGCTTATATACACATTGGAGTATTATTCGGCCATGAAAAAGAGAAATAATGACCTTTTCAGGAAAATGAATGAACTGGAGATACCATGTTAAGTAAAATAACCAGGCTTATAAAGACAAATACTGCATGTTTTCTCTCATTGGTAAAATCTAGCTTAAAAACAAAACAAAACAAAAACAAAAACATGAAAGTAGAAACAGGAATATATGGGGAGAGTGAAACTGCTACAAGTGGGAGGGAGACAAGAGATAAGCAGATTTTGTTTATTTTTGGAAAATGTCAAGATGAAACTCATTTTATAAAATAATATATATTCCTAATAAAACACAAGTAAGCCCAAATTCCATTAAAGCCTGCATTATCCACCTTCCTCTCCCCTCAGGCTTTGTTTTTTCCACTTGTTCTTTCTTGAGCTCCAAGCTTTTGTTTCTTCCCCATTCCTATCTCTCTGCCAACAACAAATGCTTTCCTGCCTTTCTCATGGAACCCACCGTGTCAAACACAAGTATCCCTTCAATTCTGGGCCACTGAATGTTTTCCCCTGCTGTTATTCACCTTTCTCAGAAATGGAGATTTTTACTTCTTCACATTGCAGTAATTTTTTATTTCATTCTTGGCCAGTTTCCACCTCCATTTCACTACTGTCACCAACACCCTTTTGATATCACTCTAGTCTAAACGAAAGCCTCATACACCTATTAAAAAGTTCTTAAAACACTGGGTGGTGGTGGCACATGCCTTTAATCTCAGTACTCAGGAGGCCAAGGCAGGTAGACCTCTGAATTCAGGGCCAGCTTGGTCTAGGAGTTTCACGACAGCCAGGGCATATTACATAGAGAAACATTGTTTCAAAAAAACCAAAAAAAAATGGTTCTTAAGTTCTTAGTGCAAAGAGTAACCATCTAATCAATGTCTTTATCATCACATTAGGAGTGGACATGGCCAACTGCTCCCCTCCAGAGTCCCATTGTATCCCCAGCCATTATTCCCACCACCACCAGAGCCCCATAGTGTCCCCCAGCCATTATTTCCTCCTTCCTCCCTAAAGGATGCACCATCTTAACTGCCCATACTACAGGTTAGTTTCATCTGTTTCAAACTTCATGTAAATTGAAGCATTATCTCTTTGGGATCTGGTAACTCTTGATCAGCATCATATTTGCACAGTGTGGCCATTATAAGTGCACAAAACAGGAGCTTATTTATTTTTATTCTGCATAATACAAAATTGTATATTTTGCCATGATCCATCAATTTTTCTGTTAATGAACATGCAAGGTGTGCCTTTTTTTCACATTAAGGCTGCTCCAAATACAGTTTCCAATAATCTTCTTGTCCTTGTCTTCTTGGTGCACATGTCTTCTTAATCATCTCCACTTTAAAAAACACTGTTTGGGCCAACTAAGACACAATAACCTCAATAAGTTGGA
Organism: Cricetulus griseus; assembly: GCF_003668045.3. NCBI lineage: Eukaryota > Metazoa > Chordata > Mammalia > Rodentia > Cricetidae > Cricetulus > Cricetulus griseus. The sequence continues at coordinate 50,612,024 of NW_023276806.1, read as the reverse complement.
CGAGGTTTTCATGAGCAGCTCCTTCTCTTATGAGAGATGCATAAGCTGTGGGTCTCATAAAAGAAGGAACTTGGGGACAGCCATGTCCTTCAATGTTCTTTCATGCAAGGATCTGGGGGGGGTGGGGATCAAAAACAAACTGTATAAATAAGTGTAAGCTTCTTGCCCCCAGCATAAAGACAACTCATAGAACCTGTTCCGAATAGTCAGTGTAATGCAAGGGCTGGCTCTCCCATTCCTTCTGAACGATAGAGTTGAGGAATATGGAGTCACTTGGGGGAGAGACTAAAGAGGACTGTGTATCCCAGGAATATTTTTTGTGAGTCTTCACTTCCTTTTGCCTTTTATTCCTGAAACCAAGATAAGAAAGACCTTGGTGGACATAGAAAGTTTAAGCAGACTCTGCTGATCCGATCCTCTTTTACAGATACCTGCCCTGTCCTGGGAGGAAGAGAGGATGTGCCACAGAAACCCCAGGGGGTGCTTATCACAGTGTCCTGGTTAATAACTGCAATTTAAAGTCTGAGCCTATTTAGAAGTCAGTGGAGGTGACAGAGAAGAAAGGCTGGGCTGCTGTTGCGCTGGTCTCAGGAGATAGAAGGGGGTGGAAATGGTTACAATGCTGACAATAGGAATCCTTTAAATTTGTATCACATAACAGTTTCCAGAAGGTTTCCTAATCTTAGTGACTGACACTCACAATCTTCACACTGTAGCCAGACTCATATCTTCATTTTCTTGATCTGTGGACTAGCGAAGTCAAATGGAAGAAGGTAAGGACAGTACCTTAATCCACCTCTCTGGTCCTTTCTCAGGAAGTCTCCCGGAAGAGGTGACAAAGCAAAGAGAACTGGAAGTAGTCACCTCCCCAAATAGTTGCAAGAACGGGCATTTATCGGGAAAAGGAGGTCTGGAAATTCTGCACCTTCTCTGGTTAGTTTGTAAACAACTGGGGGTGTGTGTATCTTTCAGTCATTGCCCTGGAGGTAGGGGTCTCTTCAGGCACTTACCACAGTGTTTCCGAAAGTGGAGTTTCACAGAGGGTGACAATGAGGTGGCACCGCCCCACCTGGACGCGCGGTCTAGCGCCCTCTGTCACCCCAGGCCTTATGCGCAAAGGGGTAGGGTGGGGACCCAGGGAGGCCAGGTGCACCGGGGGTTGGGCAGGAGCCCGGAAGGTGCGCTGCCCCGCCCCAGTCCCCCCCTTCCCCGCGCCTCCCGCGTGAAAGTGAAAGTTCCAGGGCCCCCGCGAAGGTCAAGGATTAGGGGGGCGGGGCCGGCTCGGACGTGGGAGCAGGCGCCGGGCACTGCAGGGGCCATGGATGGGCTCGGCCGCCGCCTCCGAGCCAGCCTGAGACTGAAGCGCGGCCACGGGGGTTAGTGCGGGCCACAGCGCGCGGTGGGGAGAGGGCGTGGGGACCTGGGCGCCAGGACTGTAGGCTCAATGCGACACTAGGGGCAAGATCGAGGAGCAGCTTGGGCGGGATCTGGGAGATCTGGGCAGAAGGCAGGTGAACTCAAGAGAGCAGGTAGAGGTCAGCGAGTGGACAGATCTGCTGGGTCGAGGGGGAGCCCGATGACCAGAAACCTGAAACGGTTGTGGGACTCCGGGCTGCGGGCCACGTGTCCTTCCATCCAGGAAGCTTGTGGTGCAGTCACTTTATGGTTAATGAGTTTGGACTGTCAGCCCTCCCCGTGGCGCTTCGCTTTCCTCTTAGCTGCCTGGGATTGGACTGGCTTTTGTTCGGTTCCTGGGAGCCAGCTTGTCCCTGCCTTGCCGATAACGGGACTCCCCAAGACCTTAGCACTGACCAAGACGTTGGTGTGTGTGTGTGTGTGTGTGTGTGTGTGTGTGTGTGTCTGTTTTCTCAATCCTGACCTTGACTCCCCAAGACCTTAGCACTGACCAAGACGTGTGTGTGTGTGTGTGTGTGTGTGTGTGTGTGTGTGTGTGTGTCTGTTTTCTCAATCCTGACCTTGACTCCCCAAGACCTTAGCACTGACCAAGACGTTGGTGTGTGTGTGTGTGTGTGTGTGTGTGTGTGTGTGTGTGTGTCTGCTCTCTCTCTCTCTCTCTCTCTCTTCTCTCTCTCTCTCTCTCTCTCTGTGTGTGTGTGTGTGTGTGTGTGTGTGTGTGTGTGTGTGTGTCTGTTTTCTCAATCCTGACCTTGAGTCCTGATCTGTGAGATGGGATCTTTTCCCTGTAAAGGGTAGATGGGAGGGATGAAGTGAGATGTCTCATCAAGTTTCTTTTCTTCATATCTGGAGCACTAGGATTTGGAAGAAGGGCTATTAGGATTCATTATTGTTTCCATTCATTCAACAAACGTCTGTCTCTGTTTATAACTAGCCAGCGCTAGGGCTGAGCTGCCACTCCTGAGTTTGCTCAGCCAGAATCTGAGCTTCTGAAAGAGGACTGAAAGGTTTGGAAAGGTCATTCCCAGAGAGCTCACCCCTTCCAGTATTTGCAAGAGAAGTGGTCAGTGGGCCCCACTCCTAATAGGTCCCAGAGTTGGAGAGCCCCAGAATTGAGGTCAGGGCTTCCTTCCCGGAACTGCAGTTACTTGTGACTGATCAGCTCTTTGTCTTTCTCACTTCTGCCACCCTTGCTCCTGCTCCAGCTGTGGTTGTTCTGATGTGTCTCTTCCATCTGCATGCAAGAAGGAGGTGTGTGTGTGTGTGTGTGTGTGTGTGTGTGTGTGTGTGTGTGTTTCCCTACAGAGTCCTGGCTTGGTTTCCTTGAGCTTCCTAGACTTGGGTAATCTGCTGAATGGCTAGGATCTGCTTCCTGGAGCTCAGAGGACACATTTCAGTTGTGCTACCACCCCACCCTTACAGCAACGTAAAGACAGCAACGGACCTGGAGGGATTTCCTTGTGGTTGAGGGACAGGAAGGCAGGCGTGTCTATATGTGCCTGCTCGTAAGTTTAGCACCTTCCAGATCTATGGGTGTGTCTTTTTCATCTTTCTTGCTATCCTCCTGCTTCCTGGGGGATTTCCTCTTCTGTCTCAGGCAGTTGTTTCTCAGAAGTGTGTGTGTTGTGTGTGTGTGTGTTTTGTGTGTGTGTTTTGTGTGTGTGTGTGTGTGTGTGTGTGTGTGTGTGTGTAAAACACTGGTAGGGAAGACTGCTGTGGTGGTTCTGGGACACCAGAAGCTCAGCAAAGAACAAACAACAGCTTTTCAGATCAAGGTTCCCCAAAATCCCCTCTTTCCTTCAGGTGCTTGTGGGAGGGGCTTCCTGGTGGAAGAACGAGTGTAACCAGACTCTCAACTTCCTTAGAAGGGTGGCTCCTTCCTCAATTAAAAGTGAGGATAAGAATCCATTGCAGAGCATTAAGGTTAAGTGAGATGCCTTGTATTATTCCGGAACTTTCGAATACTAGCTCTTCTCATGCTTTTCTGTGATAGCCCCTTTTGAAGGCGGGGGGAGCACTCTTTTGTTGGATCTCTTGAGCCTCAGCCCAAAAAAGTCTAGTTACTTTTCTTTGGTCTAGGATTTCTGACTGCTCTTCCCCCATTTCTCCTGATAAAGCAGGAGGAAACGGAGTGAAAATGCTGCCCAAGGACTTAGGAAAAGACATATTTCCTGAGGTTCTGGAATGATCGGGAAGATGATTCTGGCTCTCTGAGCCTTTTACTTACCCCCACTCCCAACACACACACACACACACACACACACACACACACACACACACACACCATGGGATGTTGACTGTGTAATAAACCAGAAGGCCTCATCCTGGATTTGGAACATTTATAATGCTCACCTTCTACATATATTTTCCCTTTTAAATAGCTCAAATGACTTAATGCTTCAGTTTTCCCTTCTGCATCAGGCAGATGTTTGTTCCTCAAGATAACCAGTAAAGATTGTGTAACATGTCTATACAGAATACAAGAAAGACACAGCGACTGTCTGGGGTGTCCTGGTTCACCCCTCTCACTGTTCCAGCTGTCATGCTACTTACGACAATTGGGGTTTTCCCAACAAGTCAACATTGGACCTCTGGGTCCCTGCTTTTACTGGTGCCACAAATGCCCAGTTCTAGAATTTGTAGAAGCATAGTGATAGCCGTCCCACCACAACAGCACACTCCTTCCCAAAGGGCTGCTAATTCTTTGCAGGAATGGCAGACAGAGAACCAGATCCTTTTGCTCCTTCCCTCCCCACTAAGCAACTTTCTGGCAAAGGCTCTTTCCTCTTATCCCATGCATTTCCTTATTCAGGACTGTCAGTGAGAAACCTGGCTTATCAATAGCCACTTTTCCTCTTCTCAACCTCTAGACACAGCACTGGGCCTGCAGCTTAGGATGTTAACTGGTCCAACCAAGGAAAGGCTAAGCAGCAGTCGGGGAGGGGTGAAGATGCTCTGTACCCCCAGTGCTGCTGACGCAACCAGTCTCCTACTCCAGGCTAGAAACAATTTCCTGAGTAAGTGCTTTCTTTAGAAAGAGAGACTCTGCTGGAGCCCTGGAATAGTCCCAGTGAAAGAGTTCTCCACCTTAGACTAGGACATGATACAGGGGGTAAGGGATTACCTTTGTATTATTCTGTCATTATCAGGATGTCTCAGAGGTAGGCTTTGTTCTTTACTTCACCAACAGGAGAGTATTCGTAGGGTCTGTCAAGAGACTCCCTCTCTTGTTAGAAGGTATTTAGAGAATCACTGGACAAGTCTACTTACCTGAATCAAGGCATTTTGGCTGCAGGAAGTATTCAGTCCAGTGTTCTTGGTTGAATTCTTGAAGTCCTGGGTGTTTTAGAATTTGTCAGTTGGCCTGGTGGGACTTTGCAGCTTCATATAAGCAACTTGAGAAGTTACCAGAGGGCTAGAGGGATAGCTCAGCTGTTAAAGCCTAGGCTCTCAACCAAAAATATAAGAGAAGTTAGCAGAGGGCAATCAAAGTTATGGGGTGTAAAGTACCTATGCTGAGATCCAGGAGGTTCTGGAGTCTATGGCCTGATTTTTCCAGGCATCCCTCACTACCTGGGGTTGTAAATAAACTCACCACATGGTCTGCTCCACCGGAACTCAAAGCCCTTATTCCAGAAGCAGCTCTGCCTTGAGATGTTTGCTCATGACCTTTTCTCTTACCACACCCTGGGGCTCTTGGGAGGAGCCAAGAGCCGAGCTGCCTTGCCAGGATGCTGTCTCTGTCAGTGCCCATGTTAAGCTGCCTCGTGGGTCCTTTCACATCCTCCTTGCTCAACTACGGAGTACACAGGATGGAAATTGCTCTCTGACTTTGGGATACAGCGCATGGTTCAGTTTAATAAAGCTGTGTGTGATTGGAGACCAAAGCAGAAGGCACTTTCTCCAGGCTTTCTGTGGCCAGCCTGGAGGAGAAAGAACATTCATGCCCCCAAAGCCCAGAACGATGGAAGGACAAGGGGTAGGCCGAACCCTCAGGCTGCTCCGAAATCGCTTGCCACGACTTCGAGCAGGTCAGAACTGGATTGCCTACTTCCTTTTTGGGGTGATCCTCTTATGGGCTGTTTCCTCCTGGACTGCTCCTCCTTCTTTCTCCTTTACATGCCAAAATCCACATGGCCCCCATGTGATCAGGCCAGGAGGATTACTTTACAGTTTGTAGATCTAGTCATGTCTCCTGTGGTCATAAGAAGATGCCCTATGGAACCATCTGATTATTTAGCACAAATTTATTCAGGGCACATGGAATACTACCAGAACTGCTGCGGTACGCAGACGGCAGTGTCAGGCATCAGGCCTCCAAGAGACTACAGAGCATGGCTCCTCAGTTTCTACATCAGTGTTTTCTTTCCTCCCTGTGTCACTCTACAGTCTCAAGTTTTCCAGGACAGGTATGGAAACTGCCCACTTGGCTCTGGTCCTTCCTGCCCGGTGACTGGTGGTGCCTGGTCAGGCTTGGGTATCAGCACTGGCATTGTGGCCTTGAGGCATGCAAGTTGTCCAGATTCTCACACGCACTAAAGAATGGAGGAATGGAATACTTAAAGGGCCCTTGTATCTCCATTCTAGGACCTTCCCAGAACAATACTGTGGAAGCTGCCACAGAACCAGAAAGGACCCAGGAGCATTCTCTGTCTAGCTTTGCTGGAGGCCAGCACTTCTTTGAATACCTTCTTGTTGTTTCTTTAAAGAGAAAGCATTCAGGGGATGACTATGAACCCACGATCACCTACCAGTTTCCCAAGGTAAGGACAAAGGAGAGGTGGGACCCCCAGGACAGGGGTGGGGGCACAGAGGTGTGTTTAAAAGGTGGTAGAGGCGTTCTACTCCGTACCACCCTGCCAGGTCTTGAGCTCTGAGTTCACTGCTCTCTTTCCTTTGTAACCCAGCCCTAGCTTTCTGTTATCACCCAGAGAATCTAGGTCTGACTGCCTTATGAGGGACCAACTGAACCTCTAGAGCAGGGAAACCAGCTTCCTGATCTTGCCCCTTTGGGAACCTCCTAGTTTCCCCAAATTCCACCTCAGTCACATTTTCCTACAGAAAAGCTCAGTTTCTGACAGAGCTGCTGTGAAGGCATGCCCTTCCTGGTTGTGTGGTAGAGAATCAGGCAGACCCAAGATGCAAACAAAGGCTGAGATCAGACTCCTAAAGTATTAGAGGCCTCCTTGTCCGATTGTGCACTGGGTGAGGTACAGTACACCATTTCATCAACCCCTCTTGTTACCTCTCAGCACCTGGACAGGTTGCTTTTTTTCACTGATGTGGTATTTCTCTATGTCACCCTCTCAGGGTCCAGCTGATCTCAATAACCCCCTTTTAAAATATGTAAATCCCCAGAATACTGAATTCAAACCCAGTTTTATATTGATGTGGCCTAGATCAAATTGTTCTCTCTTTGGGGTCATTCCAGCTAGACCTAGAATACAGACTATGTGGTACCAGGCAAAGGCACCTTTGTACTCCATGCTAACAGGAAAGAAGGCTGATAGCCTTCTGACCTCTGCCTCTGCCTCTGCCTCTGCCTACATCCCCTCGCCTTTTCCTTACAGAGGGAGAACCTGCTCAGGGGTCAACAGGAGGAGGAGGAACGGCTACTCAAAGCCATTCCTTTGTTCTGCTTCCCTGATGGGAACGAGTGGACACAACTCACAGACTATTCCAGGTACCCACTCAGCCTGGGGGCAAGGGTACCAGACTTAGATGAAATGACAAATGTGTGGCCCTTGCAGTCCCCTCACTCGGTGTGAATGTTGAGTTTTTGCCAGAATAATGTTTTCCTGGGGTCCTTTAGGCCAAATATCTTAGCTGTGACTTGACCTCTATCCAAAGACACTTAAGAGTTTCTAATCTGTCCTAGAAGAAATAGTCACTATTTTTGAGTCTGACACTGGAAAGAAAGTCTTTGGACTCCAAGAAGATAATATCTAAAGGCTTCTTACATCATGAACACTGGAAGTTAACCATGACTTCAAATTTTAGATAAGAAAAGCCTTCAAGCTTTACTTCATCATTAAAGTGGTAATAATAATTGAACCTCCTTCAGAAAGGTTCTTTTGAGTCTCGAATGAGGTGATGCTTTTGGGCTTGGCACCACTGAGTGCTTAATGGGTGACCATGGTAATTATTCTCATGATTAATCGGCAGTGCCCCTATGTCATCCATTCCACTTCTCTGATGCTGACTTCGATCTTGTTTTAGAATCTGGTGAGCACATCCTTGGTCTGCTCTCTCTTAGGGAGACCTTCTCATTTGTCCTGACCAATGTGGATGGAAGCAGGAAGATTGGATACTGCAGGCGTCTCCTGGTCGGTGCTACTCAGAACCACCCCTTCCTCTCTGCAGAATGTTCAGCTCCTCCACAGCTGGGCTTGCCAAAGCCTCAGCTACAAAAGTTCAGGCTTGGTGGCAGTGGTGGTTATAGGGAGAGTACAGCTCAGCACATGCTGCCATGTTAGTGTCCCTTCTGGAATCCCACAAGAACAAGGACATACTGTCCCTCCCCTCCCAAGACACCAGGCTCTGGCCTGTGCTCTCCCAGCTCAAACATTTCTACACACAGTGAGCAGCTCCAACTGAACCCTCTTGTAGTCTTCTCTACCCAGGCCTATTTGCCTTGTTGCCTGGAGCCTCCCAGACGGTCTGAGATTTGAACAAGGTTTAATTCTTGGCATTTAGGCCAAGGATTCTGTAGACACCTTTCCAATGTTTTCCTCTTTAGACATTTCCTCATGGCTAAGACACATTAGTTTTTGTTCTCACTGACCTTCAGCTTATACTGGCCATGAGTCAGTAGTGTTTATCTTTGGGTTTCTGGCCCCTGAAGGCTGCCACTAACACATCTTCCTCCTTTTCTTCCTTCTCCTTCTCTTATTAGCCTATACCCACTGTATAAAATATAAATTTTATTATTATGTTTTCTTATATGTAATCTATGTACTTCAATTATACATATTTACTACTCCCACCACCTTTCTAGTTTCAAGTTTTTCATTCTTTTTCTTTTTTTAAAAAAATATATGAGTGTTTGAATGCATGCATGTAAGCCCACTGTGTGCATGCCTGCTTCCCATGGAGAACAGAAGAGGCAGCTAGATCCTCTGGAATTTGAGTTACAAATGGTTGTGAGCTACCATTTATCTGGGAACCAAACCTAGGTCTTCCTAAAGAGTAGCAAATGCTCTTAACCATTGAGCCATCTCTTGAGCCCTCCTGTCTCTCTTTTTAAAAAGATGATTTTTAACTATATGTGTGTGATATATGCATATGTATGTGTCTCTCTGTGTGATATGTGCATATGTGTGTCACATATGCATACATGTGTGTCTGTGTGGGGTATGTGCATATGTATGTGTCTGTATGGGAGTTATGTGCAAATGTGTATGGGTATCTTATGAAGCCAGAAGAAGGGGCATCCCCTGAGCTGGAGTTAAAGGTGGCTGTGAGCCATCCAGTGTTGGTGCAGGCTTTGAATTCGGATCTTCTGTGTGCTCTTAACCACCGAGACACATCTCTAGCCCCTCATGTCTTTTAGTTATGTCTTATTTTTCTAAAACTCAAATTTTGCACATGAAATAGAAAACACATATTTGTCTTTCTGCGCTTTATTGCTTTTGCTTTAGATAACAATTGTCAGCTACATCCATTTTCTTCAAATGTCATAATTTCATTTTTCTTATTATCTGGATCATACTCCACTTTATTTACATGACAGATTATCTTTACCTTTCCATTTGTTGAGAGACATAGGCTGGTTGCATAATGTGGCTGTTGTAAACAATAATCATCATCTTTTGACTTTGGTGACTATTTTGACCCTTCTGTCTGTTCCATGAAAAAACCTCTGTACAGGCCTTTCTCCATACAGCCATTACCTTCATCCACAGAACCCCAACTTTTGCCCCATCAGTCTCATGTGGGGGGAAAACCCTTGTGGAAGCTGCAGCCCTGAAGGCAACTCTTGTCCCTCCCCAGCCTGCCGGTCCTGGCCCTCGCCTTCCCAAAGTATACTGCATCATCAGCTGCATTGGCTGCTTCGGCCTGTTCTCCAAGGTAGGGTTAGGCCAAGATGCCTTGGAGCCTGTTAGGCAGGCCTGTTCAGCTTTCTGGCTTTGCCTGGCTGCTTGCCTTGCAACTTGAGCCCTTGGAAGAATGCCTTCCTGATAGCCCAGCCAGCATCAAGGATATTGGGTAAAACTATTTAAAGGAAATCTAGGAGGCTGTTTCCCCTCAGAGAGAACTATTGTTCATTCTTCTTCCTATCTTCCTGGTTGGTCTGAGACTCAGATGAAGTATAATATGAGAAAATGCTTCATAAAAAGTAAGGCACGGCACAAGTCAAAAGGCAAATATGCAGTGAGGATTCCAAGATTTACCCTGCCTCTGATGAGACTAAAAGAGAAATTTTGAGGACTTGTGTTGCTGGGGATAGGATCAAGGCAGAGTCCCTAATTCTGGACATTGCCTATCTTGGTAGCCAGAAGGACTCTGGATATAGGAGAGGAATTTGGTGGACTTCTGCTTGGGTGGATCTTACTTGTGTGAATCACTGAGAGATGGTGGCAACCTCACCCTGATGATAGTCCACAGTAAATGGGACAGTGATACCCAGAAAGTTAGGCTTCTAGGTTTCTACTCCAGCTAGTGCTAATGTGGGACATGACTTGCTAGGTGTGGTAGTTTTATACCAGTGTCAGGAGACAGAAGGAGTATGACAGACAATCAAAAGAAAGTAGGTTTTGTCCATGAGATGGAAGCCAGTTGGTGGAGGGGCCTAGAAAATACCAGAGAATAAGCATGAGCAGTGTGAGAGACTTGGGATATTCAGAAGAATCTTTCTAAGCCTCGCTTACCTTCCTGTTGTCCTTCCCCTGTAGATACTGGATGAAGTGGAGAAGAGGCATCAGATCTCCACGGCTGTCATCTACCCATTCATGCAAGGTCTCCGAGAGGCTGCCTTTCCCGCTCCTGGAAAGACTGTCACCCTTAAGAGCTTCATCCCTGACTCAGGCACAGAGGTGGGTTAGCAAGTGTGTTACTCTCTACCTGGCTGGAGAGGGTGGGCTTCTGTGTGTCCTCGCAATGCTTTTCTATCATTCACCAGGTTCAAGTATGGGGGGAAGCTGAGTCAGGCATTATGATTATTGCCAGAGCTAAAAATTCACCCAAATGTGCTGCACCTGATGTCCACCTGCACCTATTTACTATTAAGTCTACTGAATTTTGTCTGTGATCATGTATGGTGCTAAGTTCGTCCCCCTAGTCTCCAAACTTCCAGTTGCTCTTACACCTTATCCCCATTCTCTCTGTATGTTCCGTATCTCTACCCTACAGTCTCCAGCTGTTTTATTTCTTATCATTCATCCCCACCCCTAAGTCCACACCCATCTCTTGAAGTAGGTACTATTGCACCAAGATACTAAAGAACAGAGGCAGCAAGTGGAATTCCAGCCAGGATATCTGGGACTTTGGAAATTCCATGTGCACCTCTGAACCTGGTCATTCCCAAAGAAGAACCAGGGCGTCACTAGGAATTTTCAGTTACTGGAAAAATAAGTACCGAAGGAAAGACAAGTACTGAAGTACTGTGTGTTGAAATAGGTATTTTCTGGGTAGAGTGGTTAAGTAAGATGAACATGGCTCCCGATGTCATAGAGCTTAAAAGTCTCATGGAGAAGGCACATCTGTAAGCATGTAAATGAGCAAACACACCAGAGGATACAGTTCAAGATTTGGCAGTCACACTGAAAGGAAAAGCAGTGTGTAGCATGAGAAAAAGATGAGGAAGTCTTAAAATGACTAAGGTAGGCATCTGGGGCTCAAGGATAAGAAGGAAGAGAGAAAAGCAGTGCATGGGAGGCTCGAGCCATGCCTGGCTTTAGGCAGGAGAAGAGCTCTGCTCAGAACAAGCACATGGTGGAGCATGTGGAAGATGGGCACGTGGCCCAGGCCGGATCCCCTAGGCCAAACTGAAGATTCCACCCAGCTGTCTTCAGAACAGAAGGGAGCCACGGGCAGGTGGGCCAGGATGAGAGCTGTCCTGTGGACAGAGTGGGGTAAGCCTGGACCGGGTCTGTGATTTTGTATTACTGAAGCCTTTCTCTCTGATTTTCCCGCAGTTCATCTCACTGACAAGGCCCCTGGACTCCCACCTGGAACATGTGGACTTCAGTGCTCTGTTGCACTGTCTCCATTTTGAGCAGATTATTCAGATCTTTGCCTCTGCAGTACTGGAAAGAAAAATCATCTTCCTGGCAGAAGGTCTCAGGTAAGTTCCACCACTGGCTGGCCAGACTAAGTTGCATCCCCAGATCCACGGGACTCTATTGGTGCTTCTTGAAGGCAATCTGATTGTAGGGCCAATGTGTGTACCTTCCAGGTTCAAGTTCCTGAACTGCATTTTAGGTCTAGAGAAACAGGTAATGCAACTTGTCTGACCACCTGCAAACTTGATTGCTGCCTGACCCTAATCTAAGAAGGACATGGAGTATTCCTGGTATAATACAGGCAGAGCCAGCTAGTGTGAATGCAGACATGATTCTGCCCTTGCAAGGCCAGGCTTGAGGGAAGAAAGGGTGGAGAAGAGGACAGGAAGCTATATAATAGCATGCAGGATAAGCTCATCTACCCATTTATGAACTCACTCAACAAATATTTATTGCATGTCAGCTGTTTGCCAGATGCCAAGCATTGGGGAGATAGCAAGAAGACTCCGTGTTTGCCCTTAAGGAGATGAGGGTTATGTATTGGTTTTAAGCATAGGTATTGGAACCAGCAGAATGACTTTCAAATCTTGTTCTTCCACCTTTAGCTATAATTCCACTTAAGTCAGCTTCTTAACTTCTTGAAGTCAAGGTCTCCTTATCTGTAGAATGAAAATGGTTGAATTTGCTTTATATAATTGTGATGAGGATTAAAGGCCAGGACACACAGTGGTAAACACCCAGGACACCACCAGGTGCAGACGGTAAGGACTACCTGCTACTCTCAGTCAGTTCACAGCTGAGTATATGCCTGTGTGTAGAAGCAGGAAGCTGGTCATGTGTTGGCTGCTACCTTCAAGAGAATTCAAGTCTGAAAAGGTTGTGGGGACATATGTGACAGGCAGAGAAAAACAACTGATAGAGTAGGAGATTGACTGCGTAGCCCCGGCTGGCTTGGGACTCACAGAGATCTGCCTGTTTCTACCTACTGAGACCTGGGATTACAGGCGTGTGCTGCCACAGCAAGAAGCAATAACTTTGGGCTGAATCTTGGTATGATCTTTATCAGGAAAAGAAGTTGAGGAAGCTATCGAAGATCAAGGGAATGTCATAAGTTCCAGAGAAAAGAAAGCTTGGTAGGGATCAGGGGGCCTGGGTGTTGAAAACAGTAAAGTCAGCAATAACCAAAAAGGAAAATATAATAGGCTAATTCTTGTGGAAAGGGGCATCATTTTTGTTTCAGAGAACATTCTTCTACCCTTGTGTGGAAGAAGTTTCTGTGGCAGAAACTTGGCTCAGGCTCCAACTAGGTTCTTTCTCTTCTGATCCGTGTTTGGGGTGTGAAAACTGCACATTTATCTCTCAGGAATGAACTTTCTCCAGGAAATGTTAACACTTCCTACTTTCTTGCCACATGGAATTTTCAGAAACTGGAGGCTGGTGCAGGGAGGGGACTTCCAGCCAGCCAAGTGTTTTAGCTAGGCACTCGAGACTTAGTCTCTCTAACTCAGGAAGTGCTAGCTTGATAGCAAGGTTTCCGCATCTCTGTTTTTATTGGCCTTAGATGTGGGGCAGTTTGGCTGGAGAAATGAAAAGCTAAGAGAGCTAGTAGAGAATAGGGATGCCAGAGTGGGGCTGTGTATGGTGAGGGTAAGGAAGGAGACTAAGCTGTGACTTGGATGGTAATGACATTTGGAATCCTTGTAGCAAAATCTTGAGGAGTCACCTCTGTGGGACTTTCCGGAATCTCTGAGTATTGGTTCTTGGAACCCAGGAATTTCCCAGATGAACTCAGGCACCAACCTGGTAGCTACAGGGAGCCATAGGGGGACATGGCTGTGGATGATGGTTCTGCCTCTTCACCAAAGCCTGGTGTTAGCTGTGAGTTCTTCAAAGAAGGGCCAGTGTTATTCTTCTAGCTATCCCTGTCCTTTGCAGAGTAGATGCTCATTCATCTCCTGCTTAAATGAAGACATGTCTTCTGAGCCACTCTTATTTCCTGCTGGTAATGACTTGGGAGAACTAGGTGGGAATAGAGATTAAAGGGGGCCCCACCCTGGTTAGTAGGGCCTCGCCTCTCCTGATTTCTACTTTTCCTCTTTCCAACAAGTAGCTACAAGCTCTGTGATCAGCATGGCTTCCAGACTTGGATTTTTTTTTTTTTTTTTTAACCCAGCATAGGAGCATTGTCAGTAGCTTCTGTATGTGTGGGGCTATGAGCCAATGCATAGGAACATAAGCCTTGCTGACCCACTCTCTTTTCTGTGTTCCAGTACCCTATCTCAGTGTATTCACGCTGCAGCTGCTCTGCTCTACCCCTTTAGTTGGGCACACACGTACATCCCTGTGGTCCCTGAGAGCCTTCTGGCAACTGTCTGCTGCCCCACCCCCTTCATGGTTGGGGTACAGATGCGCTTTCAGCAGGAGGTTATGGAGAGTCCCATGGAAGAGGTAAGCTGCATCAAAGAGAGTGCATGGCTTACAGCCAGGCAGGCTTTGATTTGTATCCTAGCTCTGCTGCCAACAACTGTGTGAGTTGGGGCATATTACTTAATCTCTTTAACCCTGAATTTATCAGTAAAATGGGTATGACTGTCTTCAGTTGCTAGAGACAGAGGAAAATGACATGACAATGCTATTAGCCTGCCGCCAGATACACAGTCCACGTTCAGTGAATGTTGGCTCTCTTCTCTTGAATGATTGCTTTGTGGACTTAGGAAGCAAGATGTTGCTTATTCTAAAGTCATGAGACTATCCTATTAGCCCATTATCCTTATTGAGTAGTCACTTGGGTGATCTCTTAGTTAAATGAATGATAACAGCTGGCTTGTGCAACACACACTCCGCTGGAATTCAAATTCCTTGGAAAGAAGCCCTTTTGTAAACTAAGTCTTGAAAACGAAGAGATTTACAACAAGTACCATCTTTTTGAGTAGCTCAGGGCTCAGTTGGGTAATGATGATATAGATTCTAATCCCCTTTGAATTTGTTGCTTTTTGTTTCTTAGTAATAGACCTGACATAAAAGAGGGTTCAATTATGTAAATGGGCATTAATCACATCTACCCAAAAAGGTGGACAAACAACTTCAAATATGTGATCTAAGGACAGTATATGACTATAGCTGAATACAGGAGGTCTGCTTGGGAAGGTCAGCCTGGCTAACCATTAACTCACTGTGTAGAGACATAGTAACCTATTGAGGCATCATGATGCAAGCACTAAAGAGGCCCAGAGGTAGTCCTAGTGGGAGGATTTCCCTTTACATAAGAGGCTGATGAGGTCCAGCAAACCTACAACTTAGATGAGGCAGCCGTGGAACTCAGAGAAAGGCCAAAGCCTTTCTTTAGAGGGTGCTCCTGGGAGGGAGAGAAGTAGGCTGTTTGCTTTTGTTTCTCTAGCTCTTGCGGTGAGTACACATGCCCTGTGAACAACCCTTAGCCTTATGATTAACTGGAGCAGTGTATCAGCCCCACTTTAGCAATAAAACTCAAAATGTCTCAACCCCAGAGGTTATGTAACTTCCCTCCTCCGAAGCTGAGGCTCTTCCCAACAGTCAAGGAAGACAGGACGAAGGCCAGTAAGGCTCTGGCTCTTGCTAGTCAAGAGCTTTTGCTTATTTTATTCCTTTGCAGCTGCTCTGAGAAATGAGCAAGACTGATAAAGGAGGAAGTCCATATGGGGTGCAAGCATGAGTGCTCTTTGGGCATAGTGCAAGGTTCTCTGATTCTCCACATAAGCTTTCCGAAAGGAATTACACCTTACATAGACAATATAATCAAAACACTGAAAAGACTTCTGGGAACAATCTCAAAATATATTCATGCACACACTTCTCCCCATCCCCGAGTGAACAACTTTGCTTGCATGAAGACATTCAAACCTATGTATACATGCTGTTTCAGGCCTGGACTAGTTCAGCTTTTCTCCCCTGATGATGGATAATTACAGCGCAGGCTGTGTTTTGGCAAATTTTCTAGTTTCTCTCTCCTTACATTTGAAAGTAGAGAATATATAGGGATCCTTCGTTCTATTTTCAAGACCCAGGTAGGAAACTGAAAATAGGGACCCAAAGTAGTCCTGAAATGCCAGCACAGGATTTGAGACCTATGGTTCATTGGTGACCAAATCCCAGTCTAATGGTAGCAGTTTGATACTGTTGTTGTTGCTATTTTTGAGTGTCAGTTTTAAAAATAGTACAGGTTGGCTGTGGTATGCCTTGCTTATAGGGAGTGAAAGGAAGAGGATCGGGGTTCAAGACTACCCTAGACTACATAGGATCCTATCACAAGCAAAATCAAGGAATGATAATCAGAGTTCATGAGTTTTCAACTGTCAAAATCTAATCATTTGAAATATTTTAATTTAAATATTGGAAGTGGTCCAGTTACCTAAGAATACTCTGAGGAATCAGCAGCATGACTGTTTTGTGTTGTGGTCTAAATTGCAGGATTTTCAGGCTGTCCTGATAGTCCAGGAACTTGATTCTCTGCTTGTTTCATTTGTAGCCAGCACATTTGTAGTTCTTGCTTCTTTTCCTTTCCTCTTCCTGTTGACCCTGAGCTAATATTCTTCGCTTGCTGAGTTTCCTACTGGAAGGCTCAAGACTGTTATCAAGCTTTTAATTAATTGAATCCAGGCCAACAACATGCTAAACATGTGCTCTACCACTGACCTCCACTTCCAGCCAATCTAAGGGAGCTTTTAAGAACCCTAGGCGATTGTGCATGAGAGTGTGAAAACATAAAAACATGGCTGCCTCTGTCCAGTCCTCTGCTGAGTAGACCAGAGGACAAGATGCTGAAGGAGAGCTAGAAAGGAATATGATCCCAAAGACCACAATTTAGGCTTGAAAACTGGTTTGCTATTTCTCAACACCATGACCTCTGGGAACTGTATGCGAGGAGGGACACTAAAGAAGCTGCTGACATGACTCTCGTTGATATGGTTAAGAATTTTATTGTAGATAGATAGGAGAGAACAGCCAGCGGCATCTGGAAGACTCCAGAGCAGAGACAGAAAGAAGTAGACTGAACAGAGTCAGCATATTGGACATGGGTTTTGCAGGAGAGAATAGTGAAGAGTGAGATGGCAAGAAATAGAGAAGAGAGCAGAGAGAGAGGGGGAGAACGCACACAGAGAATAGCTGGGTTACAAGAAGGAAAAGTAGCTAAGCAGGGGGAAGCTGAGCTTACATTAACAGTGAGAAGGCTAGTATGTGGAATTTAGAATGTGTGACAGGCACTTGTTATACTGGGGGAACCTGGGGGGACAGCATGGGTCTTTGATATGCTGACAAATGCCACAGTCAGCCATATGTCCCTCCTGCCTGAGGTAAGGGAAAGGACCCCTTTTGGCCTATGGGAATAGTTTTCACTGTTCCCTGAGGAATGCCGCCAGAAATTCTATAGTCCAGGTTGAGCTCATGCCTAGCTCATGCCTATTTGGACTGCTTTTTGGAGCTTGGAGTTCCATTGGTTCTGATATGAACTTCTCTAGGTTTACCTCATATACAAAATGAGGTAGTACCTGCTTCATAGAACCACGGCTAGAATTAAATAAAATTTGCCAAGTGAGTACTGTGTGTGCGCCATGGGCATGCTCTGCATTAAGAAAGCAGTTTCTATTATTCCTGTAGCCAGTGTTGTTTTCCTTTTATCCTTATGATGATGATGATGATACAGGGTCTCTCTGGTGATGATGATAATGGTCTGTTTAGCCCATCCAGGCTTGGAATTTAAGGCAATCTTCTGTTTGCCTAGGATCCCAGAGTGCTAGGACTAAAGGTATGCACCATCATGCATGCTTGGCATGATTAGTACTTTGAGGAAATGGCTATGGCTATGATTTCCCTGTATTTACTTCTCTTCTATCTTGGCTCTTTCCTTGGCTACACACACACACACACACACACACACACACACACACACACACACACACCATTTTCTACCTGGGAAATTAGATTTCTAGAAAAACAAAAAAAGGAATGAGAAAGCCAGGCAGGAAATGAGAATTACAAATGCTGATGTTACTGATACCTGGGCTTCAGGTATAGTCATGGCGGAAAGGGAGTTGGTAGTTGAGGTCCATGAAGAGATAAAGCCATTTTGTATTTCCTTCAGGTCCTGTTGGTGAATCTTTGTGAAGGAACTTTCTTATTGTCGGTAAGTGGCTGCATTGAGGGCACCCGCAGGCCTGCCACCAACACAACCTTTTGAGTTTCATGATGTCTTACTGATCTCATTAGATACTTGAGAAAGAACTTGTGCTGTGTCTTTCCCTCATGAGGTCACAAGCAAGGACCCAAATGCTTCAGCGACAGTGACTTCTGAGCATCCCATATACACTTGTGGGGATGAATAGATACTTTACATCTCTTTGCTCATGCTTGAATTCAAACTGGAGCCAAAGAAATGATTTCTGCTCCTCTATGTGGAGCAGTGCTTTGGGGTGGAGTAGGCCAAGAATTCATATACTCCTCAGTCTCCTGGAACCCTTCCTGATCACCTGACAAGAATACTTGATCTTGACCTAGCTCTGTTCTCTTCTAGGTTGGTGATGAAAAAGACATCCTACCACCAAAACTTCAGGATGACATCTTGGACTCTCTTGGTCAGGGAATAAATGAGTTAAAGAGTAAGTTCTAGGCTCCTCTTTCCCAGGGAGCTTCAGGGAATTATTCCCAATTGGTTTATTAAAATAAACTCATTTAGTAGCTTGTGTTAGGGAACTAGATACTGAATGAGACTTTGTTTCTTTCCTTAGAGAATGATAGAGAATCTATACCCAGTTCCTAGACTCCTATTTTGCTTTTGTTTCGTGAGACATGGTCTCAAACTGGTGGCAATCCTCCTGTCGCAGACTCCTGAAATTTGGTATTGTGGCTATGAGCCATCTCAGTCTCAGGCTTCCACGTCAGTCACTTATTTACTCAGCTACCTCCCCTGGGAACTTCTGGACGACAATGGGAACCATGAGAGGTGAATTTGGGTAATTTCATCCTTCTATTGCTCTGAAATAGGCCTTTCTGTCTCTTGCAGCTTCAGAACAAATCAATGAGCATGTTTCAGGCCCCTTTGTGCAGTTCTTTGTCAAGACAGTGGGCCACTATGCTTCCTATATCAAACGCGAGGCCAGTGGGCAAGGCCACTTCCAAGAACGATCCTTCTGTAAGGCTGTCACCTCCAAAACCAAGCGCCGATTTGTGAAGAAGTTTGTGAAGACACAACTTTTCTCCCTGTTCATCCAAGAAGCAGAGAAGAGCAGGAATCCTCCTGCAGGTACACACAGCCCACCTCCTTCTCTACAAGTATCTCCCTTAAGGAGTCCTGGAAGAGTGTTCCTCTTCAGTGACAGAAAGAACAGTGGGGCTCAATGGAAGTAATCAGAGGAAAAGCTTCAGGGGCTGTAGTTTGTAAAGAGATGTCTGTCCATCACTCAGCAGCCTGGCCCTGCTTTGTTTTTTTGGAGCTAACTATTATTTGTAGGTCTCCTTTTGGGTCAGAGTAAATGTAGGGAGGGCCTAGAGATTCCAGCAGCTTATGGGTAAGGGAGAATATGGGGTCTTTCTGGGTTTTTTGTTTTGAGACAAAATCTCATTCTGTAGCTGCAGGCTTCCCAATAACTAGGATTGCAGACATGTAATTCCACAGATCAGACTTCAGGCGTGTTGAGAATACTTACTCCTGAGCTCATCAGTCTGCCTAACACACACCTGCTTGAACCCACAGGCTATTTCCAAAAGAAAATACTTGAATATGAAGAGCAGAAGAAACAGAAGAAATCAAGAGAAAAGACTGTGAAGTAAAAGCTGTGGTGGGCAACACTGTCTAGAGCTACAGGCCAATTTGGACTTTGGCCCTTCTGGTGTGACAGGATCAGTGAGGCTCTCAGCACTGGAATCCACGGCCTCCTTCCAACTGGTATCCAGTCTTGCTTCAAAGTGGTGCCTGAGTTTGGGATCCTTGGTGTCAGGGTTTCTCAGAACTTTGAGAGTTCTTATCCAAGTTCATAGAACTGTATTCATAGCTGCATTTTTAGCAGAGTGGACACAGTGGGAAACAGTAGTACAGACGTAGGTGCTTGATTAGAAGTTGCTACCGTTGCCATCTCCTGGGTACCACTGTTATAAAATCCTCAGCCGACAACATTGTTGGGGCCCAATGTACAAAATAGTGGTCTGACATGTAAGGATGAGAATAAAGATGAAAACCGCTTATTGTCTGTCAATCTAGGAGGCACTGTATAGGAGAACTGAACTAGACATGGAGAAGGACCTGGTCACACTAGGCTGTTTGGAATCACAAAACCAGGGGTCAACAGCACCACTTCTAGTAGGAAGAGTAAGAAATCTTTGTCAAAGTGGCCACAGCATAGTAGTCTTTGGTACTAGTCAGGTGTGCTTTCCAGAATGCTGAGCAGAAACTGCTAGTATGAAGGAGGCAGCTTCGGCCTAGGATAACTTAATGGAGAAATCCCAGTCAACAGAAGCCTTTGAAGGCTACTTCATGACTTCCATAAACAGCCAGACTGCCCATAACCCAGGCAGGGGTAGTCCTTTACCTTCAGTCTTAGGCATCTCACTCAACTGCTTATTAAGGTTCCAGTTCTAGTCTCTAGCTAAGGCGGAGAGATCCCTGCACTGACATTTCCCCCTTAATAATCTATAGTATTTACTATTTATCTAGTAAATATAGATACCTCCTATACCTCCATTCAGTTTCTGCTTAAACCTGCAAGAGAAACATCTTGTCTTATAGAATTCTATCTTTGAAATGTTTTCCCACCGTATTTTTTATGGAGGCCTTCAGAAGTTTCTGAATTCCATACAAAGACTGTAAATGATGTGGGAGCTGTAACAAGAGGCAGAGCTACAAAATGGAAATTTAATGGATGTACTCTGACTTGGGGAACACATACTCCTACAGTAGGAGTTGCTAAACCCTTGTTAGATCTTGAAAAGTTTCAGACTAAAAACCAGAATGCTATCAAGCCTGGGAAAATACTGAGGCTCCAATATAAATTTACCAAATTCTGGTGGACTTCTGAACCTGGAGTACATATGGTGGCACAGCCTATGATTCCAGCATTCAGGAGGCTAAGAACTGAGAGTTCAAGGCCAGACCCAGCTACTGTGGAAACTTGTCCAGAATCCCCACCCACCCCATTAAAAAAGGTCTAGAACTATATTGTCTAAAAACATCCACATGTGGAATGATTCTCATACTCTAGGAGGTCAGTGAACACATCCAGGGCCAGCTGAGGCTTTCTACAAAGCAATCATTGGCCTGATGATGCTGATGTTTTTCTAGGGCCAAAAGTAGCACACAGGAGTGCTTTTCAGATTTCCTCTATGCTGAGGAGGAACAAATACATGTATTTGTTTCAATTAGCCCTGAGTATCTCTGTTTATAGCTTTGGTATGCTATAGAAAACACTAGCTGGAATTCAGAAGACAGCCTAGATTCCATCTGGAGAACAGCAATAATGTGTGACAAATGGTATTCCATTTAGCCTCTTCAGGCCTTAATTTCCACTAGGCATGAACAACTGCTAAATGTCTGCTGAAACAATCAAATAAAACAATGGATGTAACTGTACTAATGGAGGATTACCTGTCCTTTTTTCTCCTTGTTTTTTCTTAGATTATGTTTATATTCCAGTGCCCCCCCCCATTTTCTGAGTCTTGTGTAGATCAGATTGGCCTAAAACTCCATAGTCAAGAATAATTTGAACTTCTGATCCTCCTCCTGCTTTCACCTCCAAGTGCTAGGATTCACCAAACTTTGTACTTCTTTATATTAAAGAAAGAGAACATCTGGATACAATGAAAACAAATGTGACTCTCAGAGGACATTCAAACATTAGGCTAAATACCAAAAAGGTGAATGCAAAGTAAACTACTACTACCACCACCACCACCACCCTACTGTGGACAAATACTGAAATGCTGGAGGAATGACTGCAACATAAAGAACCTACAGGAGAGAAAAAGAACAAAACATTTCTCCTTTTAAAAAGATGGAACAGTTTCTACAGTTAAGTGGTAAAGGGGTATTCTGACAACACAGCTCACCATATTTCCTTGTTAAACAACAAACATTTGTTTCCATTAAAAAAACTGACATTTAAAATTGAGTTTACCTTTTCCCTAAATCAAACTCAGAAAAAAAGGCTGGCTCTGAGATCATATATTTATTTAAAAAAATAAAATGGATTGACAAAGTTACCACATTATCTGCATGCTAGCAAGATTTCCCAAGCCCGCGAGAAACACCATTTCTTGATCAATAATAAAATCACTTCCTCAACAATGTACAGACAGGAAACCTTTCCATCCCAATTTAAGGTCTTTATCACTGCTCTCACCTCACAAGCTAGTAGGATGTATATGCCACAAGCTGAGCTCCTTACAAAAGAAAGTCTGAGAAGACAATAAACAAGGTGTTACAAAAAGATGATGGATGATTTGTTAAAATTATAAAGCAACCATCTTTTGGCCTGCAAAAATTTTACATTAGAATCACCACCACTGGGGATGCGCTCCTCTGACAGTGTAGTCTGAATTCAGGATAATCACAAACACATAGCATTTCCCCGCATGCTTTCTGGAGCCAAACCCTGTTTGACAACATGTTCAGTTTACAGGATGGGACCTGAAATTCCCATTCTCTCAACAGGACAGTTAGGGAGTGTTACCAGTGACAAAGAATGAAAGTTATGTAACATTGATTATTATAAATTACATTTGTTCTTATCCACCCCCATTCTCCTTAACATGTTTGGATTCTTTCCTGCAGAAAACATGAGCATAACAGAAGCCCAGCCACATCATTAGTGATGATTAGTGTGAGCTGCAGAGGCTTTAATCCTGAAGACATGTATATGCAGGTGAGAGGCAATCTGATTGCAAACACTGACACAGTAACGAATCAAATCAAAGAAAGAGAAGACCTAAAAAACAGAAGAGATATTTGATTAGATTCTCAGCATGTGCACAGGCCTCCCTAAGCTTCCTGAGAGGACAGAAGGATGGCTTCTGACTTTCTTCTCTTCAAATTCACCTTCAAATTCACACAGTTAAAATAACAGTTGTCTCCTGGTGTTTTTTATAGTTAAGGATTAACAAATCTTTCCTTAGAGATACAGTAAATATGTCAAGCTCTTTACTATTTATTTTATTTCTTGAGACAGAGGCTCCTGCAACCTAGGTGAGCCTCAAACTCAGTATGTAGTTGAGGAAGATCAACTTCTGATCCTGGCTTCCAGTTTCCAAGTACAGTGCACACAGGCATTGCTATCAGGCCTGACTTTTTAAACAAAGTGCCGGCTATCAACCACAAGGCTTCATGCATGGTAGGCAAGCACTTGACCACTAAGCTATAAATTCAGCACAACATTTCAAGCTTTCTGAGTTGCATTCTCTGTCACAATTGCTCAACTCTGCCAGTATAGAATGACAGCAGGCACAGACAATTTATAAATTGGTGGCTACGGCTGAATATAGCCTGAACTTCTGCTACACACACAATCAGAAATTTGGAATTTTTGAGTCCTAACATAGGTAGGAATAGTAAGACTAACACACTGAAGTCATAAAGAACTCTCAACACATTACAAATGTGGGTTTCTGGCAGTCCTAGTCATCATTACCATTCTAGGATCTTCGGACCGGCTCACTCAAACAAGAAAACAAGGAACTTACAGACCACAAAATAAGGCAGTACAATACCTACCAGGGCAATCCAAAGTACAATATATTCGTCAACGAAGCTGTTAAAATACTGGTCCAGAAACAAAAGTGCTGGACCTATGAATGCTGTGTCATGCAGATGCATTTCACTTTTCGTCATGTGTGCAACCTGAGAGTAGAACAAAATCAATGAAATAGGCACTTTCATTTTAGAATTGTGTGCAATATAATAAATCAGTATAATGCTCACATATGAAGTTTCAAGAATAACTTAGCAATATCTGTTGAGTTTGCAAAACTAAAAAAAATTCCAACAATGGTAAAACTGCATGAGAACAGTCATGCCAACTATACTCGTAGAAAACACTTTTGTACAAAGGGTTTCAATGGGTGTCTAGGATGATACGGAAGCACGAATAAGGTAGTGAAAGGATGTACAGCTTCAAAGAACTTCAGGCAAACTCAAAATGCAGTGTCAGAAGAGTAAAAAACAGCTCTTCTATTGATGTAAAGAAATTTATATTGCAAACTCTCAGACTACCTAGGAAGTCACAGAGAGAAATCCAGGTCCACAAAACCAAAATAAGATGAACATTATAACAGTAAAAACTGAGGTGCTTACCACAAGCTTATTGGTGATTTTAGCCGACACAAAACCAAATGTCAGTATATAAAGACATGGATGCTTTTCAAACAGCTGAACAGCTGACTTCTTGTAGATCATAACAGCTAATGTGATCACTGATCCAATGTGGAGGAAAGGAGAAAGGACACTTGTTCCCTGTACAGAGCAGAGTTAAGACCATTTAATGCTGTCAGATGCTACATGGACCTACCAGAAACACTAGAACCCAAACGTCCTAGAACCTCACAGTGGCTGCCAGTTAACAACTGCAATAAGCTGGACTCCAGACTAGTGAGAAGCAGCTTCATGAACTGGTAAAGCACAAACAGACTGTCCTTGGCAGGTGTCACTTACTTTCACATAGCCTGTCACAGTTTCCAAAAATATGTGTGCTGTGCCCATATACATGAACAATTATCAGCACACAAAAGTATGTGTGAGTATATATTTTTAAGGCTTAATAGAAACTCTAAGTTGACAAATGATTTTTATGTCTTATTTAAATGAAAAAATATTGGTAAGAACAAGTCTTAGTTTGCAAATTTCTGGAACTCTTTAAGTATACTCACTGCTATGGTAGATCCATTTTTGCCAACACCACCTGTGAAGATTACACGGAAGTAATTTGTACAGGAAAATATGGTCCCTGCCACAGTACAAAGTGCAGGAAAAATTTTCATTTGAATATTCAGCACTGGAATCTTTAATGGGTAGAGAGAAAGGACAATTAAAATATATACACATTCAAAAATGAAAATAGTACAACAAATATTTATTTATACCCTCAAAAAACTCTCCATTCCTTATAGTTAATACTAATGTAATGGAAATTTCCCTCTCCTCAAATTATAAACAATAAAACAAGTGAGTCTCAAAAGATGAGACTCACTTCTAACATTAAAGTCCAGTGTATGGGATGGATACATGGCTCCAAGGTTAACAGCATTGACTGCTCTTCCAGAGGTCCTGAGTTCAGTTCCCAGCACCTATGAGGTGGCTCACAACCATTTATTATCACAATCATCTGATGCCCTCTTGTGGTGTACAGACACACATGCAGAAAGAGCACTCATGCATAAAATAAATCTTAAAAGAGAAATTGGAGTCCAACAATAGTCATAAAAATATACAATGCTGCTAATTTGCATCATAAGCTCAGTGAATGTATCTAAGTTTTTTTTTTTTTTCCAAATAAAAGGGGGTGCCTATACATTTCTTGTTGTACTTTGTAAATTCTACCTCTAAATATGTAGTAGCTTCCTGGTTGCTAAGCAGAATAGAGCATAAATAATAAAGATACTTGCAAATTAATTTTGAAATCAGCATAGTATATTAGAAAAGAGAAAAGTTCTATGTTTAAGAATTCCAAACTCTGAAGTGTTGGGAAACAACCAGCTAGTGAAAGCTGAGGGCAACTGACATTTACACAAAAAAAAAAAAAAAAAAAAAAAAAAAAAAAAAAAAAAAAAAAAAAAAGAAAAAAAAGTGAAGTAGATCTAAACTGGTGCCATTCTACAACTATACCCCAACTGTAAAAGCTTACTTTGTAGCAAATAACATATTGCTATGAATGTACACTAAAAATGTGATTTACCTAAAGTAAGGTGAGGGGTTGTTTGGATTGATACTAAATGTTTGAGGTCACCAAAGAGTTTCTTCTTTTATATATCCATTCTTTTCCTTGTCTGGTTTCAAAGTTTGCCCAAAGGTAAGATGAATTATGATATACTAAGTAATTATAGGAACAAGGTTATAAAAGTCCACAGGCTTTGAAAGATAATGAGGTCTCACAATGAAAATATTTTAAACCGGGTCATTTACACTACTCAAGACTTATGTGCCTATGTTTTAAAATCAAGTAGGATATAAGACATTTCTCTTTGTAATATAAAACTCTTTTTGGCAAGACAAATTCAAAATATCTGGATATTCCATTTCTTCCAAACTCTCAGAACTTACTTTGTTTATACAACTCTACTACCTCTTGCAAATCTGCAGCTCTAAAAAGAAAATGGAACCAACTATTTGAATCTCAAGTTACACTAAGCAGGATTTAATCTTCTAAATGAAATATCTCCACTTGAAGTTCAGAAATTTGTACAGCACCCCAAACTGTCCTCTTCCTTGCCTAGTTTCCTACCCTGTAGCTCAAGTTCAAGCTTTTCAAGAGAGGAGATAATAAATAATAGTGAGGCTTTGAATTACTGTGGATTATTCTGTTCTGGGTTATTACTATCTAAATGTAATGCACCTGGCTGGAATTCAACAGTCGGTTCCTTTTCCACTTTCCAGTCTCCTGCCTTTCCCTCCATGTCTCCCTCTACAGAGACAATGCGTGTTTCTGGCAACAGGGGTACTCATGGTATAACCAGGGTATCAGTAACCCAAAAGAGACAACTGTATACAACAGTCACCTGTGGCACAATCAACCTAATCAAGCATTATTACTTGTATTTATAATTTGGAGAAAATGCTTTAGTAACATGAAATTTTTGCCCTTTGGAAGAAAGAATAAACACAAATACTAAATACAAGGCTTGGGTCGGAAAGTAAGCCAGCAACTCTGGATCAAAGTATGCTAAACATCTCAGGGCTCTCATCAATTCTTTCATGTTAGCTGTATCTTTCAGAATGCAAGTTAAAGTGTAGGGTTTCATTTGAATTGATTTTTAAAACCATGAATATTTATTGGGGGAGGTAGGGGCCATTGGAAATCAAAGGATAACTTGTTAAAGTTGTTCTCTTCCTATCATGTGGATCCCAGCATTTGAACTAGGTCATCAGGCTTCAGTGGCAAGTGTCCCTACTACCTGAGCCATCTGTCTCGCCCCTGAATTAATTCTGTATTCTCTTTGGGGCCCTGTTACCATAGATGATCAGTATGTATTTCAAAATAAAGACTCAGATCTTGTTCCTTTCCCTGTGTGTACCAAATTCCTGTCTTGTGAGAATACACAGATCGTCCTTCCATCTTATAATGGAAAGGTAGTAAGTACAGGAAAATGTGAGGCTAAGTACAAGGAATTCTTACAGGTGCTAACTTTACAAACTGGCACCAACAAACAATTTACAAAACTAACAACAAAAACCCACTTTGTTTTTTACTACGTTTACACCACACTCAACATCAAGAAAGGTGTGAACATTTTGTCTTTCTAATACTTTTTTCCTACTATAATCTCACTCATCATTATTGCTACTCAGACTGCATTTACTATATAGAAATGGCTAAGGTGTTGTCTGAAAACACCTTTATCTCAAACTTGCCTACAATTTCAGTAGTCTTCCAAACTTGGGTAGATGAAGAATTCCCTTAAGTTCTGATGTCTTTTCTATAGTCAGGGGAAAAAAGACCTGGCTTTGTGACAGGAAATGTATGTACCTAAATAATATCAATGTACTACAACTGATTTTTAAAAGGTTAAGAGTGAAAAAAGTTTTAAATCCTCAGCACTTCTACCAGACACAATGCATATGTTTTGGTTAGATTTTGAAGATACATAATGATTTAACAGGTTTTGTGGAGATACAAAATAAAGATTAGATATTTTATTACAAAGAGCATGGAAATACTTATTTGTAAATCATAGTAAAGACTTTTATTTATATATTTACTTTAATAATGTGTATTATGTGTATCTGTACATGTGAATTTAGTGCCTGTGGGGGCCATAAGAGGATGTTAGATTCCCTGAAGCCGGAATTGTAGGCGGTTATCAGCCACCTGCTGTGGTGCTGGGAATTGAATTTGGGTCCTCTACAAGAGCAGCACATGTTCTTAACTAAGCTATTTCTCCAGCTTCATGCAAATTATTTTAAGTGAATTCCATGAAAACACTAAAAAAAGTTAACATAGTTACAGCATCCAATAAGATTTTAAGGAAAATCCAAATTATTTAAGAGCATTTTCTTTTAAAAGTCTTCCAGCTCAATGGTTGGGGATGTAGCTCAGCGATAGCGCCTATCTACTAAGCCTACAGAACTTAATCCCCAGCACTGAAAAAGAAAGACAAATACATGACACTACATAAAATATTCAATCCGTCAAATAGCCCCAAACAATTCAGCTGTAGTAGCATATTTGCTTTAGTTGAATTCTAAAAGATATAAGAAATATTTAATCAATGACTGCACTTAAAAGAATCAAATGTAGGCCAGGCATGGTAGCACTTGCCTTTAATTCCCAGCACTTGGGAGGCAGAGGCTGGTGGATCTCTGTGAGGCTGTGGGCAGCCTTGTCAACAAAGTGAGTCCAGGACTCTGTTACACAGAGAAACCCTGTCTGGAAAAAACAATCAACCACCACCACCAACAAAAAACCCCCCACCACCCTACCCACCCCCAACAAAACAAAACAAAACAAACAAACAAACAAAAAAACAAATGTAAATAACTACAAGTGTACTGCACAATTAATTTATTTACATATTCATACTTCCACTGCTTTCTAAGGGAGTCCCAAGAACAATACATTTTAGGAAGAAGCAATGCACAAAAATGTACTTCTTGTTTCTGGAAATGTATTAACTTTTGTGAATAAAAGTATTCCTATATTACTGAAAGATGTGTTACATTTGTTTATGCTGTGGAACATTAGCTTAATGATGCAAAGATGTGTTGCATTTATTTAACTGTGAAGTTGTGTTACTTTGCCTGTCTAAAACACCTGATCAGTATAATAAAGAGCTGAACAGCCAATACCAAGGCAGAAGAAAGGTCAGGCAGGGTTGTCAGGCAGAGACAGAATAAATATGAGGAGAAATCTGGGAAGACAGGATCAGGGAAGAAGGAATGAGAAAAGAAAGGAGAAGGACATCAGGGGCCAGCCACTCAGCTACACAGCAAGCTAAAGAGTAAGAAGTAATTAAAGGTATACAAAAATAGAGAAAGGTAAAAAACCCAGAGGCAAAAGGTAAATGGGATAATTTAAGTTAAGAAAAGCTGGCTAGAAACAAGCTAAGCTAAGGCCAGGCATTCATAAGAAAGAGTAAGTTTCCTATGTGTGATTTATTTGGGAGCTGGGTCACAGGTGCCCCAAAGAGCCAAAAGAGTAGAGGGGGAAAAACAAAACAAACCAAAAAACCAAAAAACTTTCCCAACAAACAAACCCCAGGAAATAGCAATAATATCAATTATAACCTTAAATTCATCTCTTGGGGGAAAAATATGGCAAAGAATGGGTAACTCAAATGCAGTAGCTGTCAATAACTCACCTTTGGAAAATAGCTGACCTTCTGGAATCAAACTTGTGAAGACATTTACAATGTTTGTGTTTGTATTCTTTTACTATAAATGTGATTGCTAAATTTATGATAAAAATCTTATAATTTAACAAAGATTTGGAAGATAAAGGCAATTTTACAGCTTGAGGTTTTAAAAAGAATGCAAATTCCCTATGTGAGCCCTAAATAAATATCTTTTCTTCATTTTGGCATAAATGATGGTATCACTAATGCAATCACAGTTTCTGAACCCAAATACATTGCAACTAAAATATATATGTATGTGTATGTATATACATATGTATATATGTATATATATATTTATACAGTAAACTCATGAGCCAAGTGAAAAGAAAAATGAAGTGGACAAGTCTAATGCTAAAATGGGAAAATGCTGCAAAATTCAAAACTTAATTCTCAAATTCAGACTTTGGAGCATTTCTGATTTCAGATGAGGAACAAGTATGTGGTGATAAATATTGCGAAATCCAAAATGACCTGAGTTTGAAACATTTCAGATCCCAAGCTTTTAGGATAAGGAAGAGTAACCTGCATAGCAATCTGAGATCAACACCACAGATAATTTCACTAAATCTCCATTGTGATCGAAAAAGGTCAGGTAAGCCTTCCTTTTAGTTTAACGATATCACAATATATAGAGGATAACAGGTCAAAGGCAGGGATCTGCTTTCCTGACACATTCTAATCATGGTAGCCATATTAATTCTGAATTTGGACTGCTCGGTTTAGGAATTCAATTTCAAAATATACTAAGTCAGTTTCACAAATAGTTTAGACAATGTCTTGATAAAACCAGGCATGGTGGTGGGCTGATCTAATTCCATTTGGGAGATGGAGGCAAGGGGATCATAAACCTGAGCTACAGAAATAGTTAAGAACTTGCCTTAAATAATCAAAAAGATGGTAATAAGAATAAGAAAAAGCCACTTACTGGCATGATAAAAACATGACTATATTATCTTATTTACAAGGATCTTATTACAAGGATCACTAACTTTTTGTTGCTATTATGAGGATGTGCTAAGCAACTCAGGCTGACAAGGTTCACTGTCTAGCTGAGGGCGACTTTCAACTTCTGCTCCAACTGCCTTTACTTCCCAAGGACTAGGATTATTTGACCTTTTAAAAGTTTGCTTACACAGATTACTTGTACAAATTCTACTGAGAAAGGTAAAAGTATGTCTGAATCAATTTACTGCCAGATATGCCCTAAGAAATAAAATACGGATATATGTATTATATGTATTAAAATACGGGTATATGTACTTAAAATATATGTATATGTAATGTAGTCCTATTTTAAGGACTAGTTCTATAAACCAGGTGTTACAATTATTTTCAAAACACCAAGCCAGAATTATGGATATTAAAATACTTTAAAAAAAAAACCTTAGGCATTTTATATGTATATATGTTTAAGATAACCAAAAACCAGTACTTTGGAGGGAAAATTTTATGTAAAGAACAAGGCTAAACTTTTTTTTTTAAAGCCTGAACAAAGACAGCTCATCTTTTAGAGAACAAAGGAAATAAAATTATCTCTATACTCCAGTCACAAAAACTAATAGGTGTTCACAATGACACAGTTCACAATTGTGCACTGAAGGAATGGATTCAGAATTTTCCTGGTTAACAGAAAATTATTTTTGTTCCTTTATTTCTTCTTTCTTTGTAAGTCTATCCCCTGAACAAAAACCAATTAATTTTGGCAATAAATACACAGGGAAGTACCTAATTTACCATTAGAAAGTGAATAAGGGGAAAGTCTGAATCAGTTAATTTCTCGTATTTTAAAATTAATCTGACTTTTAAGAATTATAGTTATTTTGACTAAGAGTTTCTTTAGTACAGTCACATGAAATAACTACCGAACGGATGGTGGTGACCAGCCGATAACTGATACCTAGGGAGTTCTAACTACCCTGACCAAACTTGAGCAATACTCGAGCAAAGTGTGAAGTGACAGCGTTCTTAATGCCAACATGTGGGAGACTAAGGCACAAGGATAATATCTTTAAGGGCAGCCTGATACATCTCCCAAAACAAAACAAAGCAAAGCAAAACAGAACAGGAAGCAATCACATGAGGAGCTCCAGTTTTCATGGAGGGCTTCTTATCTGACACGAAGTGCTTGCACATAGTAACTTGTTTGTGTGATGACTGCTGATTACCCCCATTCTGTAGAGGAACAAACTACACTGGCTCATGGTGGGTAGGAGGTTGGGGTTTATAGTATGTTTCAGGGCAGTAAAAAAAAGTCAACGGAGTTTAAAATAACCCCACAGCACTGACATAATTCAGCACCACTTATACTGTTTTTGTTTTTTATGTGCCAGAGTTAATTTACAATCTCAAATCCTAAACTTGTTATTCAGCATTAAGCATATGACAGAAGACCTAGTAAAGTCATATAGTACAGAAAAAAGAAAAAAAATTAATTGCATCACTATTTAACTTACTTGTCACATTACCTGTTGTTCCCTTGAAAGTAAAATGGGTTGACAATAAGGACTTAGATTTTCAAAACACACAATGTACACAGAACTCCAAAGAATACAATTCCTGTGCTCTAACAAGAAACTTGCTACTGTTTGCTGTAACTTTCACTTTCAGAAAAAAGTAAAATAACTTTACCATTACCCTTTAACTTGATTGTCCTATATTAGAAACACAAGCAGAAGATAACATGCATTACATAGGATACACAATGTGAACAAAATTACCATAGATTGCCAAAAAGGTGGTCCTCCAATCACTGCCAGCAAATGCATGATTATTATGAAGATTTGCACTTCAGTCACATCAATTCTGATTAGGTACAAAAAGCCAAAAAAGCAGAATTACTCAAAACACAATTTCAAGTTAATTTCTTGCAAGCAAAGCAGCATTCCTCTATCATGCACAACAGAAGAAAAATTTCAAATATGGAGCAAAGGGGGAATAGGAGGTGTCAAAAATTTATTATGAACAAAATCACATAAAATCCAGAGCCTTTTAAATTCAATTTGACAAATTTCAGAGCAATAAAAACCCCCCTCTTCAAAGCAAATTTTCTATAGCTTAGCCTTTCTCACCAAAAAGAAAAAAGTATATGTATGTATTAAAATTTAAGTATCAAGCAGAGAATTCCATTGTATATCTACATAATATGAAATCCTAAAGTAAGCTCTCTGCAGTAGCAACCAAAATGGTTTAAGTGAAAGAAACTTTAAGTTAACTTTAAGTGAAAGAAAATAAATCACTGGGTGCTTGAAAGAAATAAGTGTATTGCCCCTTAGACATACTCATTTAATGCTTCCTGTGCTACAGGTGTGAAACAGAAAACTGAGGAATTCTTAAATAGAATCTTATTCTCTCCAGGCTAACTACCCTCACATTCCGGAAAGATAATTGAAAGCAGCTGAGTATTAGCTTTTTGATTACTGAAAATGACCTCATGGTCAAGAAGAGACAGACAGTGAAAAGGGTAGGGAGGGGGAGTACAGCAATCAGAAGCCCAAAAGTCTGAGGGAATAAAAAAAAAGAACACAAGCAAAAAGATTGAGGAGCAATGCCTATCCCTGCTGCAGGTTAGCACTTCTTAGATCATGGAATCCAAACACTCTAATGGAAAGATTTTTTTCTACAGGTACACTTAAAAACAAAACAAAAACAGGGCTATTTGTTACAGAATTAGTATGGGAGCAATTTTTTAATCCCTTAATGAATTAGTGGTTAAGTAAGTTCCACATAATGGGACAGTTTGAAGCTTTTCTGACTTGGCACGGAAGTGACCTAAGTACTCAAGTGGGAAAGTATCTACTGTTAAGTGGAAAACAAGTTGCAGAATATAGGCTATATTTTGTGGAAAGAATAAGGGCTTCCCTTTCATTTTTACCAGCAATTGCACGACAAACTTCTGGATGTATACATTAGAAACCAAGAAAAGTATTACCTATTTGGGGAGGACAATGTGGGAACTGCTAGGCAGCTGGGAAGTAAGGATGAGATTTTTCACTCTACACTCTTTTAGGGTGTTAGTTGTTCCATTAAGGTGGATAATTTATTAACTATAAAAAATCTAAGAAAAGCCAAGTATCAATAGTAAGGACTGTCAGTTGCTACAGAATAGAGCCCTCACTTCCACAACTGATACTTAAGGCAGGAGACTCACATGAGCTTAGGATATGTAAGCTCTTACACCCAGAAGAAATTGGCTTGAAACCAGTTTCTCCAAAATAAAAACTATTGATCTTTATTTGCTGGATAAATGTTTTTAAATGAATGCATATTTAGCTGCAAGCAGTAATGTAATTATTTTGATATACACATTTATTGAAAATAAATGGACTGAAGTAAGCTAAAAAGACTCTGTAGAGCTGACCTGGTGAGTGGTGACGCCAATAAGGGGAATTACACTCAGTAGTAGACTCAGGAGACTAAGCAAGTAGGTTTGTCAAAGCTGATCGACTCTGTCTTGAGTGGAGGGTAGACATCTTACAACATTTTGCTGGACATATGAAGTAGTCTTTTGGTAGGGGAGGGGCCAGAAGTATAGAATTACAAAATTAAAATGGAGAAACCTCACACAATTAATCTTTGAACTATGGATGAGTCTAAGAGAGAAAAGGAAGCATGAAAAGATCTTTATAGTCTCATAGTAGGGTTTCTAAGAAAAGTTTTGGAAGATTTTCTAAACTATTCAGATATTATCACTCTATGTGGGAGAGAGGGCCAAGAAAAACTTAGCAGTTGGTAGGTAGTTAGATGTATTTTTTTCCTATTGGCTTACTGGATTTGAAACAAATATCTAAACTCCCTTCATGAGAACTGCCTATCATGGCTCCTGGAAGAATTAAACACAATCCAGTGCAAATCCAAAGGTTTGTGAACTAAAAGAAGGAGGCAGAAGAAATGGTCAGTAATAAATTGACAGTTAATGATGGTGTTTAGGAGACACCCAGTTTCGTGACAGTCTATTATATGTCACCTGCCCAGGAAATCTCTCTCAGTGTGGGCTCAGTTTACACTGACACTTAGTAGGAGGGGCCTCATTTTAGTATTTTAATTCTGCAGGAAAGACCACTGTCTAGAAAAGGTATTTGTATAGGTAGCAATCTGAGATTTTTGTAATCACTTTTCTTTCTTTAAAAGATTTGTTTTATTTGCTTGTATTTCTCTCTGTGATTGGGAAATGTATGCACACCTGCACACAAATATGTGCAGAGGTCACAAGAGGAATTCAGATTCTGTTAGATATGGAATCACAGGCCTTTATCTGACTTGGTACATGGGTGCTGAGATCCAAACCCATCTTCATGATTGAGTAGCAAGTACTCTTAACTACTAAGCCACTTCTCCAGCTCACTTAATTTATTTTCATTATTACTTTAGAAAGGAGAACAAAAGCTACTAATGGTCCTCATTTCAATGACTGTCTTCAAAAAACAAGAGGGAAATAAAAAAGCAAGGACAATAACCATCCCTTGAGGAACAACAAAATCCCTGTAGAGATCTGTAGCATAAGAGCACCCAAAACAAAGAACTATAAAAAAAATTCAAAACAAATTTCTTTCCTGTAACATTAGTTTTCTACAGCCTAAAGCTTCAGAGGGAGAAAATGAAAGTTTCTTTACTCTTGGAAGGTGTTTTAAAATCGTTATTAATACTTTATTACAACTAATACTTTATTGGTATTGATTTAAAACAATGTACCACTTCTACTTGATAGGGGTGGGGAGCTATATATGTTTTGTAGTCTTTACATGGCGTGACTATGGGGGTGGCAGCACCAAGGTAAAACTCGGGTTCAGTGTACACACTAAGCCCTGTGGACCAATCATTTCTTTAATATTTTGTCATTATTTTATATGTGTGGGTGTTTTGCCTGCATGTATGTTTGTGCACTACGTGTGTTCCTGCAGAGGCTAGAACAGAGTGCTGGATCCCCTGAAATGAGTTACAGACAGCCATGAGCTGCAAAGTAGGTGCTGGGAATTGAACCAGGGTCATCTGGAAGAGCAGCCAGTGCTCTCAACTGCTAAGCCAGCTCTCCAATCTCAGCAAACAGTTTCTACCAGCACTATTCTAAGGTTATAGTGAGATACTAAGATGCAAGGAGAATAAATCAGGCATGGTGGCAGTGGCCTGTTATTCCAGTATCTGTAGGCCTGAGCATGAGAATTTTAAGTTCAAGGCCAGTCTGGGATACATAGTCAGACCCTGGTATAAAGAAAACAAAATGTCCTTGAATAAATATGTGTCATTTTAACCTCTTAAGAAGGAAACAACCAATTCTTTAGCTTACAGGAACCTTGGAACAGAACAGGTTGGCAGTTTAGAAAATTTTCTATCAGGGCAGGTATTGCATCAGGGGTAGAAAATGGCCTTTAAAAGTAATAAAAGAGTATAATAACCCCAACGTATGTATGTTTGCTAACTATGAGGAAATTTTCTGACTTCTTTTATTACAGTGCTAGGAATAAATCCAGGGTCTAATACAGGGCAGACAAGCTCCCCACCAATCAGTTATACCTTCGCCTATGACTATTGCCAAATTTCATTTTATTCTCATCTTTCAGAGAGATAGTAAATGCACAAATGCACTTGGTTTGAATTCTAATTCAATTTGTAATGAAGGATACAAAGGGATCCATGAGAGCTGATAACCATACTCATCATCTTTTCCCAGAACTTAACATGGCTTCCCCTCTAAGATGAGAAAACAATCTTGTTTTTTTCTTTTACACGCATCATAAGCACTCGAAAGAGAACACTAGCACCTAATTCGTAAGTTAACTACTTCTATTATATCATAAATAGTAAATACAACTGTTTTGTAACTTGGGCTTACTATCAGCATGGTTAACACAGAATATGTAGTAGGGAGAAATTCACACTAGAAAAACAAACAAAAAACTTTTCTGGTTTGTATAATCTGACTTCTCTAACTTCTGAGCTTATGTTAAAATAAAAACATCAAGGAAGCTTTTCCCTTAAAAATCATCAATTTGAAGGACCCAGAATCATATTTAATGATTAGCATTATTATTAACTACAGTTTTATTTGTAAATGGACATGAATGTCAAATGTTATGTGTGAGGTGCAGTGTTAGGAGACTGTAATGAAGATCAGTCAAGATATTTTACTTTCTACCCTTGATAAGGGGCAAATGGTGCATGACAAGCTTTCATTAATACTAAATAATGTTAACCAGACAGCTCAACGATATCTCCAAGTATTTTTAATTCAAACACTACTTATATAAACAAATCTGTTTTTAAAATAAGCCAAATCATTATAAAACAGTATTACCTACCACATGCGTATGGATCCTCAGACTTTCTGAGAAACTTAAAAAGAGAAAGCCTTAAAAATTGAAAACTTTGAGTAGACAAAAATATAGCCAAAGTCCTCTGAAGCAGAGGTACAGATTTAAGTGTTCATTAGCATCAAGTCAGTATGCAGTTAAAATTACTGTTTTGGTTTTCCTCTCTGTCAGTTCTAGAGGAAACCTGTATGGTATTGCAAGTTGCTAAGGCTTTTAAAATATGAAGATAAAGAAGATTCACTATATGCCAGGTATAGTGTTATTAGAGAATTATATGTTTTTAATACTTCCCATCTTTACAGCTACTCTACAAGGTGGAAACAGTATTGCCATTTTATATATGAGGAAACTCAGAAGTGTTAAGTGACTTTTCCAAAATTTCAGAGAAAATAAGTAGAACCTTGGACAAGCAAGAGGAGTGTTGTTTTTATGCAATGGTAAAACTCTTTAGTTTTTAATCCATCAATCAGTTGAGATAACCATTTAAGTTTTTAATTTTTATTATCATTTCAGGGTGATGTTTTTAAATATTACATTATTAAATATTATATTACAATTTATAATATCACAATATTATAATACAATTTTACCAGAAAATTGCTAGAATATAGTAGATGATAGAGGATAGTTTAAAGGCTAATAAATTTTTTAGAAAAAAATTGTAAGAACATTTTTTCCTAAAGCTTTTTTCCTCCAACTTTGAAAAAATAAACGAATATACCTGATGACTTAATTTCAGTTATTAAAATCATTGATCATTGAAAGAATGATCAAGTAAGACAAAGCAATAAGTACAAGAAGCAAAAGAAAATCTCTAAAAATTAGTATCCAGTGAAAGTGAAAACAGCCTATCTAGAGATAACAACATATTTTGAAAATAAAAATTTTCTGTCATATTTAAATGTATCAGTTTCCAAAAATATTTTAGCACAGCATAAAGGGCTCCACAAATTTAGGGCACTTTAAAAATACAATCTTCTTGTTGGTGCTAGGGATCAAAGTCATACCTTTGGATATGCTAGGCAAACACTCAACCACCAAACCATCTGAACCAAAATGTCTTGTTACTTTAATTTTCATAAACAAACATGGAAATAAATAATACTGCCAAATTCTGACTGTTATTTTCATTGATAATACAGGTTAAAAACATGTTTAGTCCTAAGCAGTAATAATAAACAACTAAGTTATCAAAAACAATTGTCTTAGACAATTACAATGAGCATAAAGCTCTTTGGAGAGAAAAGAATGAAGGGCAGAGTGAGGGTGTCAACTGAAAATAGCTTTTGTTTTGCTACTGGAACCTACTAATGTATTTCTTAATATTCTCTACATCGTAAGGTTATTTTTGTCTCCAACATTATCCTTACTGTCACTGAGAAACTGGGTTTAGAATGCTATAATATGCCTTTCAGAAAGAACTCTGTTAAAGTGGGGGAAAGGTAATGCAGCCTTGCATAGTCAGAATGATTTGTCAAGTTTCCGTATGGACAAATGTTTCCTAACATTTCTTAAATGGTAAAACAAGATGAATATCAGCTCTACTCCTGCTTGTAAATAAATTTTCCTAGTATAGTCTAAAAATTACCTAACTAGGCATACATTGCCCAAAGTCACTAGGTCAAAATTACAATTCTAACATGAGAGGGAAAAGCCCATATATTAACAGTTAGCACTTCATCAGGGAAACATACATCTACTGGAGAAAAAAAAAAGAGAAAAGGGAAGGCATTCAAAGGATGGTTATAGTAACAAGAGAGCTAAGGGCAATTTCAAAAGCACAAATAAGAGAAGAAAACATTAGAAGAAACAGAAATGAGACTAGAGGAGACTATACTCTAGAGTAAATTTGTGGAATTGTTTCTTTTGTTTTTGTTAATACCAAGATTACTGTTAATCCAAGCAGAACTAAAATAGTTAAAGGACATGCTAAGAAGTTAAGAAAATAAGCAAATGTTGCCTATATGAATATGGAGTTTTCTCAAGTTATGTGAAAAACAAAACTCTGCTTGCTTTATTTTGTTTCCAAATTGTGTGTGTATAAACTATAAATATATATGTATCTTTTACATATATATTTCTTTCATTTGTATGAAAGAAAAATTTAAAAATAATGGTGGAAAGGTGCTTTAAAAATTTTCACATGGACTGCAGACTTAAGTACTACAGGTAAATGGGAAACAATTGTCATCCATATCAAACCAGAGATACTACTTTTTGAATCATTTTGTTTTATATATAAATATAAATAGGGTGGATTTTTATTGCCCTATTATATTTTAAAATAATTTCTTTTCTAGTAACATTTATTTGTAAAATACCACCAGAAACACTTGAATTTTCATTTCTTCAATTATTCTGTGCATGACAAAGGTGCTGTCTTTATTGAATTCACGCCATTGTTCATTAGACTGCATGAATATTCTAGCAGTTACCGTGAAGTTCCAGAACCAAGGCCCCAGGGTTCCTGAGAGAAGCTGGCATAATATAATTATGATCTGGGACTCTGTAACATCGAATCTATGCATAAGGAAACAAACATTTCAAAATAACTTTATTCAGATATTTTTCTAATGAGCCCTATTAAAACAGGTAGCAAAAACTAGACTTCAAAGGAAACATTACCTTTATAAAGACACCCAGACCAAATGACACAATACATGTGTTATTATGCTATCCTTGTGCATACACAAATATTTCTTATTCAAATCACATTAGTAGTTTAAAAAGTTGAAATGTAACACACTAAAATGGCTTGCAAGCAGGCACTTAGAAATATTAGTACTAAAAATATAGTCAATTACTAGAGTGGCAAATGTTCCTTGCCAAGTAATTTCATTAAATCACAGGTCCCTCCAGTAATGGAAACTATGCAGACCTTCTTATTCATAGCTATATTCCTGACCCCCGAATATCTGCAAGTTTCATTTTATTTCTGGGCTGAACGAGATACCCAACAAATGCATTTGATTTGTAATAAGTACATTATTTTATGAGATATAAAGTAATTTAAATTATATTTTGTGATATGAAAGTTACTCATCTTTTCCCAGAATTATTTATTATCCCCACCCTGGGGATCAAACTAAAGACCCTGTGCATATTAGGAGGCAGTCTACCATGGAACTACTAATGCATCTTTGGCCCTTTGCCTAGAATGTATTTCTTTTAGAACTAGGTTCTATACAGCTTACTTAGGTGAGCCTAGAAATTTCTATGGAACGAAGGCTGACCTTCGTTCTGCTTACCCAGTGTTGTAATTCTAGGCCTGTGGCACCATGAGAAGTACTTTTAAAAAAAGAACAGAATAAAACAAAACAAAAAAACACAAAAAAACAAAAACAGGGTTCTTAGCCCAGCTGGCCTCAAAATCTCTACCTGAGGAAAACCTTAAACTTCTGCTCTTCCTACCCTCACCTCTAGAGTGCCCAGATTATAATCATGTTCTGTCAGGCCTGTTTAAATACCCTTTAAAAAAAAAATTAATCTAAATTAGGAACCGAGAATGCTGATGACAGAAATATATTCTTAATTTTACCTCATGATCAAGGAAGCCTAACTTTAATTTCCTTTTTACACTAATACAAATATTCATCGTAGAATAGTATCTATAACACTAGGCACCCAATGAATGAACCTGGCATGGCAGTGCATGCCTACAATTCCAGCACTTGTAGGGTGAAACAGAACTTGAATTCAAGAACAGCCTATGCCTAAGGTGAGATTCTGTCACAAGTAAATCATCACCAACACACAGCTACACAGGCATGAAAAGGAAGTTCTCTCACATTAGTGACTCATGTGACAAAGTCTTAAGCACATATACAGAGATTGTAAACAGGTGTTCTGTGTACAGCTTCCTGATTCTTCAACAGAAAATGGGTTAGACATTAACACTAAGGGAGCAGATATAGGATTAGAGAGGTGGCTCAGTGGTTAAGAACACCGGCTGCTCTTACAGTACACTGGACTTGGTTTCCAGTACCAACAAGGCAGCTCACAACAGGTCCAGGGGATATGACACCCTCTTCTGGCCTCTGCAGGAACTACATGAAAGTGGTATACAAACATGTACAGGCACTTGCACAAACATACAACATAAAAATGAAGTCTTTAAAAAGGTTTATTATTTTTACTGCTTAAATTTTTTTGGTAGTGCTGGGTATCAAACTTAGGGTCGTGTGCATAGCTGTTAAGTGTAATACCATTAAGCCACATTCTCAGTGTCGACGCCTTTTCTTATAAGTCTTGAAGTTATTTTTTAGAAATTATTACTTGAATAAAAAATAAACTAGAGTTTACAGACTACGAGTAGAATATATAGCTTAACTTTTTTCATTTAACTCTGGGGTAAAAGATGTAAATTTATTTAATATAAATAAAATTTTTATTGTATCATTTGTAGTTAAAATAAATGTTAGCCAGGCGGTGGTGGCGCACGCCTTTAATCCCAGCACTCGGGAGGCAGAGGCAGAGGCAGGCGGATCTCTGTGAGTTCGAGACCAGCCTGTTCTACAAGAGCTAGTTCCAGGACAGCCTCCAAAGCCACAGAGAAACCCTGTCTTGAAAACAAAACAAAACAAAACAAAAAACTAAAAAAATAAAAACAAATGTAAAATCTTAATAGTATAGACTGAAAAAATGCAATACAGTTATTGCAGAAGCCACAGTTTTAAGTACACTAGAAATAATGCCATAAATTAATACACTCTCAGAATTTATAAGTAATGAGAATCTCAGAGGCTACCTAACATAAAACTCGTATTAGGGCTGATGCTGTAGCTTAGTACAAAAGCATGAGAAGGGTCTGGGTTCAATCCCCAGTACCCAAACACACACACACACACACACACACACACACACACACACACACACACACACAACCCTCTGGAGCACTTGAGTCAAAATATGTTGGCCTGTGTTGGTTAGTTTTTGTCAACTTAAAGAGTCATCTGAGAAGGAACCTCAAATGAGAAAATGCCTCCATCAGAATGGCCAGTAGACAAGTCAGGGCAGCATTTTCTAGATTAATCATTGAGGCAGGGAGTCCCAATCTATAGGGGACAGTACTACCCCTGGTGAGGCAGTCCTGAATTGTATAAGAAAGCAGGGTGAACAAACAATGGAGAGCAAGACAGTAAGCGGCACTCCCCCATTGCCTCTGCTTCAGTTCCTGCCTCCAGGTTCCTGCCTGGCCTTACCTTCATGATGGAATGAGCTTTAAGATGAAATAAGCCCTTCCCTACAGTTGCTTTTAGTTAATGGCCTTTATTACAGCAAGAGAAAGAAACCTAAGACATGGCCCGAGTTTAACTTATAACTGGCCCCTTAATTTGAGTTTTTTGTTTCTCTGTGCCCAAATAATAATTCTGCAAATGTTCTAGCAGGTATGGTGCTGCATTCCTGGAATCCCTGCAAGGCTGAGGAGAAGGATGGCTATGAGTTTGAGGCCTGCCTATTCAGTGAGTTATAGGACAGCCTGGGCTACAGTGAGACCCTATTTCAAACAAACTAGCTAAAAACCCCAAAGAGTTCTGCCTTTAGAGTAAGGGAGAGTTAAGTCCAATATTTTGCATAATTACAGTTTCTACTAAAAGATTAAGGTAGCTCAAATGACTTAAGTGCTTATTTATTTAAAAATGATTTTGCTAGGCATGGTAGCACACACCTTTAATCCCAGTACTCAGGAAGAGTAACAGGTGGATCTCTGTGATTTTGAGTTCACCTGGTCTACATAGTGAGTTCCAGGCCAGCCAGGGCCTGGTACCATATAGGAAGAGCCTGTCTCCAGTAAATAAACAAATTGAATTCTATACACACATCTGTGGGGTATCACTAAAGACACTATAGAGGGTTTATAATGTAAGAGCAGAACTAAGAACTTTCATGTAATCTAAACCATAATCACTTAAAGATGCTTTCACACGAGCTTCAACTCACAATATTTCTCTTTTTAAAAACAATGGCTGTGATAAATGGCAAAGAGATACAATATATCTCATAGCACACAATACTCCTTTGTCTCAGGGCACAGAAAGAATTCTATTCACTTACAACACTTCTGCAGCATCTAACCCCATGTCATTTGCAGGGACTTAGTATTTCTGTTCTTCTATGTCAACTCATAAGGTGTTTCTTCTCTGACCATCCTAGCTCTACCATTGAGTTCTCTGATTTCATCTCCTTCCTCAATCCTTCACATCAAGGCCAACACAAATGTAAAGGGCCAAGCTAAGCTTGGATGAGTGTGAGTGAATAGCACCAGCTCCATCTAAGAGGACCATGACACAAGGGTCTGTCTAGGGGTTATAGTCACTAGCATTTTCTGTGGAAGGCTGATTTTAGCTGTGACCATAGCAAAGTACTGAAAGCTGTAGCTCATAAATTTCAGAAGTGTCCAAAGCATGTTTTTTCCTTACAATGCTAGATTGTAAATGGAAAGTATTTAGTCACAGATGAATTAAAACCCTTTAAAAATGATTTATTGTATTCAGAGGCCAGAAGAGGTCAGTTGGAGCCCATGGACATGGAAGAACAGGTGGCTGCCAGGCAGGTATGCTGGGAATCAAAATCTGGTGAGAAGCACACACTTTTAACCACCAAGCATCTCTCTATCCCTGATGAACTAAAACTTTTTGCTTGTATTTCTTCAAGCCACTATGAACTTAAATTGGAACTAAAAACATTAACATGAAAGAGATTAAGAAGGCCAAAAATGTCTTTTTATTTTTTGCTTAATTTTTTGAGATAGATTCTCCATATGTAACCCAGGCTAGTTCTGAGCTTCCAATCTTCTTCCCTCAGCAACCCAAGTTCTGGCATGTACCATCATGTCCATCTCTCCAAACTTATTTGGCAAACATTTTATTTTATAAGGTTACTGAAAGCATATACAGCTGTATTTATTACATGCAAAAGAGAAATGTTCAGGATCCCTTTCACCCATGTATAAATGACACTAAAACAATTCAAATAAAAGTATTCAAAACTAGTATTTCTCGAGTTGAGGCTGCTTTCATTTTCCCTAAGAAAAAGTAAACAGAAGTTATATCTAAAAATTTCTTTACTCAAATCACAGCTGAGAATTGACCTCTTTTTTTTTAAGCAAAAATAAATTATTATTTTTCATGTATACAAAAGTGACTGAATTTAATCTAACCTACACTTATTATATATGGTCATGAGAAAATGTGTGAATTCTAACAGTATTTGGGGGGAGGGGCTTTATGTAGTCTACATTCTCTAGTGTACTCCTT
This sequence comes from Cricetulus griseus, assembly GCF_003668045.3. Classification (NCBI taxonomy): domain Eukaryota; kingdom Metazoa; phylum Chordata; class Mammalia; order Rodentia; family Cricetidae; genus Cricetulus; species Cricetulus griseus. The sequence continues at coordinate 50,568,263 of NW_023276806.1, read as the reverse complement.
ATATATAAAGTACTAATGGCATTTTTCCACGAATGCTATAGCTCATTTTTACTTTATAAAGGAAATTCAGTATTACTTCAATGGAGTTGTACAATTTCCCTCATGACATCTGATTTTATTTAGGCATATTTACATTGGCCTCAATGTAATTGTAAAATACCTACCAGGTATTTTACTAAATTAATTTTTAGCCGTATTAGGGAACTGAACTCAAGACTTCTGGTATGCTAGGCAAACTTTCTACCACTCAGCTATAGGTCTATCCTAGAATACTTGTAGTCCTGCATCTTGAGCTATCTTGTTCTACAATCATTCTTATTTTCTCTATTTCTCAGTAATTTCTTATAATTCTTTCTTGAAATTCATTTATCTCCTGACTTCATTCCAACAAGAATCCTCCCACGTTGACTGTCCAATTATTTTCTTTCAAAGCCCCTTCCTAAGGTTTCTGTCATTCTTACTGTATTCAGGTATACAGCATCCCTTGCATACATTTTCTGGGTAGAATTTGCCACTTAAATATATTTCTTTTTCTAAAGTGCTTTTCTTCACTTTCCATACAACCTCCAAACAAAACAAAACTGTTGGGAAGTCATTGTAGTATCTGTCCTTTTGTTCATTCCTTGCACCTAGTGAGAGACTATATTCTACAGTGTCTACCTCCGAAGTCTTTCTCCAATCTACCCCGTTTCCTAAAAGAACATTGCCATTGTGTTAGTGTAAGACTCACAGCACCTCATACTAATGATGCTGATTCTTACTAGGGGTCTCTTTGCTTTTGTCACAGTCGACCCTAGTGTACTTTCCATCACATGGCCAGATTGACCTTTCTAAAGGTACTTCTGTTATTTCTCAGCTTTAGGTCTTGCAAAAGTTCCCTGCAGATCTGGATAAAAGCCACATTTTTTGGCAAAGCAGAGAAGGTGAAAAAAGAATTTATTTATGAATCTTTGACAGTCTTATCTCTGCTACTCCCATACAGTAATCTTATGATCCAACCACATGGAACTGCATAGAGTTTCCCAAATACATACTTTATCACAGGAAATTCTAAGACTATAAGATATAAAGTCATAATATCAAACTGTTCCTAAGACTATGTGCTTTATTTTTCCATTTTCATAATTCATTCTCTCTTTCTCTCTTTCTGTGTCTCTCTCTCCCCACACTACATAGTCAGTAGTGTGCATTATTTGAAACAGAAAGAGAAAGCTGAAAGGAACTGGTTGGTAGATAAGGTTAAAAGTTAAATCCAACTGAGATTCAATACACAAATCACCCCTCCCCCTAAATCCAAAGGTCCAAACAACACCCAAAACCTGAGACAATAAGCAATAATAACATGAATGGTGAAATCTAGGTAACAAGTCATGGCATTTCTGAAAACACCAGCATCACTAAAACGTACAACTGAATTAAGGAAAAAAAAAAACAAGAAACAAAAACAAGTGATCTTAGAATTTTTAAAAACATTTTGTGGTTTTACCTAAAGCAGAAAAAGACTATGAAAATATTATTTTAAGACAAAGACATCAAAAATGAAGCAACTATATACATTCAATTACTGCATTAGAATTCTTCAACATTTTCTGAGCATGGATCGTATCATAAATAATTGATGAATACATGTAAAAATTTTCACATGGATATTCATCCCACCTTCAGATAAACCTTAAACATAGACTCTAAATTTCTGTTTTGAAATTACTCAAATTTCTTCTAAAAAATTAGCACTGGAAATATTAGTAACCATTTATTTTATTAAGTTCTATTTAAAAGCTATATAAAAATTTACTCTTATTGTGTTTGCGGCTTTATCTGTCATTTTCAATGGTCCCTAAGTTCTATTTTTAAAAATTTAACAAAAATTGTATGAACTGAGTTTGTGGTGGGCAACTGAATTTCAAAGTAGTCTAGCTTTTTTGACACCTATTAAAACTAATCCTACTGGGGATCAAATAAGTAAGTAAGCAAACAAACAAATAAATAAAACAAGTAGGGATTCAGAGATTAAGCTAAAATGTTTTGTAAGTCATCAGACTATTTTTATTTTGACAGTTCATGAATACAGCCTTTTCTTAATGTTTTTAAATTTATCCCAAACCGAAAGAAAGAATAGGATTTATAAATAATTAATTAAAAACCAGATGGTGGGGACTAGAGAGATGGCTCAGTGGTTAAAAGCACTGACTATTCTTCCAGAGGACCTGGGATAGATTCTCAGCACCCACAAGGTACCTCACAACCATCTCTAACTACATGAGATCTGAATTCATGTGGCACACAGATATATATGCAAGCAAAACATCCATACAGATCAAATAAAAATAAACAAGCCTACCAACAAAAACAAACAAACAAAATCTAGATGGTGAATGCCATCCTTAAGACTAGCTTACTCATTAATGATTATGGAAAAGTATTGATCAACAGGTAGAAACTCTTCATTCAGTCAAAAGACGTTTATGTACTTCATCTTTAAATTCTTAGACCTTTTGTTGTCAGTTAAAAAAAAAGAAGGAAAGAAAAATCTAAATAATATGCTACCAAATTAACTATTTTTGTAGATTTGTAAGTAAAACAGTATAAAATACTAATACTAAAGCCTAAGAAAAGACCTGTTCTTTGCTCTCAAAAACTCATCCTTGTCTTTAGAAAATGTTGATTTTTAATCATGTGATAATATATGGATCGTTGCCAGAAGAGGGTGTCAGATCCGAGGGAGCTGGAGTTACAGGTGCTTCTGGACCACCTGACATGGGTGCTAGGAACTGCACACAGGTCATCTAGAAGAGCAGTGCATACTTTAACCACTGAGCCACCTCCCCAGCTCAGAAACACTGTCTTAAAAAATATTTGTATATGTCAAAATAAAACATGGAGGGGGGAAACAGTAGGATAAAAAATGAATTTGGAAGACCCATGACAATGAGTGTGGGTCCACTGCTTTTTCATTCTACTTCAAAAATGGTGACTGAATGATACAGGGAGACATATGACAAAGAGAAACCAGTTTTAAATAGTTCACTTGGTCAAATATCGACACTTAATATCTTTAAGCAACATTCTTCATATTTGAAAGAAAAGACCAAATTACCATTAAGTATTACTTACATTCCAAATCTCAATGTTCCAGAAACATATGTTTGCCAGTGTGCACAATAGAACATGAATGTCCCAGCAAAACAACAAAAAAACATCCAGTCAGGATTTGTCCCAAGTTGCACTGCAATACAAGTTCCAAGAACCACAAAAACTGCAGAAGAAAAATGAAAATGAAAACTGAATGGCATCAATAACATCATTTGAGCTGAAAATCATTTCAGATAAACTAAAGATAATCTACTTTCAGTTATGTGATATTTATATCTTTTACAACATAATTTCATTTTGTTTTCTAAATCAATTAGCTGAAGCAAAGCTCTCAAAGAAACTAAAACACTTCACCATGTTTCAAGAATTCTCCATACTAGAGGAGTAGTAAAACATTTCAAGGTGCTGGACATGCTACCACAAACATGCCTATCTCAGCACTAGGGAAGCTGAGGTAGGACAGAGTTCAAAGTCAGTCTTAGCCACAATGGAAATAAAAAGCAGGGACTAGAGAGATAGCTCAGCAGTCAAGAGCACATACTGCTCTTGCAAAAGACCCAAGTTTGGTTTCAACACCTATTTTGGGTGGTTCACAACCTGGCTCTAGGGTGTGATTTCCTCTTCTAGCCTCTAAAGGGAACTATGCTGGGGGGGGGGTCTCACATATATACACACCCCCAATTTAAAAACAACACAAACACAGTCCACAAAAAAGCATAAGCGGTTTAAGCACAGAGTCAAAAACAAAAACAAACAAAAACAAGCAACCAACCCAGAGAGCTTCAACAACCAAAGGCACCTACTTGCTTCAGACTAGAAAAGTATCTTTTCTTATCTATCAGCTATCATTATGTGTCATATAAAGGAAAAAAGACTTCCTGTAAGTCTGAAATTAGAACTACAGTGGGAAATGACTTAATTCAAATTACAAAAACAAAACACTTGGCATTCTATAGTTTCCTCATTAAATTCTAATAGTCTTTCAAATTCCCCAACTAGTTTTCATTCACTGCAAAGTTTGAGTTTTCCTTAATCTGACTTACTTAGCTGTTCTTCTTTAAAAAAGCAGGCTACAATCAGGACACAAAAAGTAATGACATTGATATGAAAATCTGGACTCAGATGTAAAACTAGACTTAAAAAAAAATTTAACCACTATGCCATATGATAAAACAGCTGAAGAACTGAATTAAAATAAGGAGGGAAATACTCCTGCTGGGAAGACTAGTTAGTATCATTTTCGGTTGTGATTTTGAGATTGAATTTTGTTATACAATCCAGGCTGGCCTAAAGCTTGCTCCATAGATCACGCTGACCTGATACCTACCCTCTTCCCTGAGCCTCTCAGGTGATGGGACTATTAGGTGTACACACCAATAATGTCCACCTCAATTTCATTTCTAGATTTCTTTTTCTAAAAGTATACTCAAGTATTATTTGAAAAACTCGTAACATACTATAAATACAGACATTATCACTGTGGTGATATCTTATTTGTACAAATAAAGCATGTCTGAAAAACAGAGGGTGGAGTCTGCCACTAGCTAACCGACAGATAGGAAGTGAGATGGCTGGGTGGAGACAGGATGTGAGATTACTGGGCAGGGAAAGGACTATAGGATAGAGAACACAGGAATTTGCTCTTTTCGGCTGGGAAGTTGAGAAGGTAAGGTGGCTGTGGTCTTGCTCCTTCATCCCTCTGGTCTCTCAGCATTCCCCCCTATATCCAACTCCTACTAGAACACGTTACACATCACCTATACTTCTAACTCAACCCACTACCAGTACTTTTCCTTCTAGCCCTTAAAAAAAACCTATATAACAGTGTTTTGATATGTGTTTATGAAAGGGTTACTAAAATTAAGAAAATGAACCTAGTCATTATCTAGTGGAAACATCTAAAATCTACTCCCAAGTAAATTATCAATATACAACACAGTATTATTAACTGTAATCCTCATGCTGTGTGACACATCTCTAGACTTGATCACATCAGTCTTTTGATCCTGGCTCTTATTGCATATTTTTAATTCAAATGTATAATATATTCTTAACTATCCACACTTAGGATTCATTTAAATACAAGGTCATGGCCTACCAGCCACCCACTATTGTACTTTTATCGAAAACCATGAAATATGTGATAATGACAACTATACTCTAATATTTTAAAAAGAAAAGGCCCTCAGCTGCTGATGGCAGTAGAGGGCTTGCCTATCCTAGCATATGGAAGGCCCTGGGTTTGAACCCCAAGCACTAGGAAAAAAAAAAAAAAAAAAAACCAAAAAAAAAAAAATCCTAAGATTTGGGTTAAAAATAAATACAAGTAAGTTTAGGTTCAAAATTGTCCAATAATGCCAACAATGAACAAGCATTAACCAGAACCACAAGTCTCAAAAATCACTGAAATTTAATACAAAATCATGTCTGGGAACTAACTAAATTTATTCCAACACTTATCACATTGTTTCTAACAGCATTCTCAGCATTAAAAAGCAATAATACCTGTTGATAGAGAGTCACAGCCATGATCAAAAAGTTCTCCCAAAGGAGAACTACTATTGGTTCTTCTTGCCTGCTTCCCATCTATAGCATCCAAAGACTGGTAGATGAAAAGGCCACATGCACAAGCAATGTATGCCCAGAGAGGTGCCTGTGAAATAAATGAAAGCAGAAAAACAAGAACACTCAGATATTTTCATTTCCTAGGTCTGGCGAAAATGTTTTTTTTAACAACATATATTTAATTTTCATTTCAATTACATTTACTTTGTGTGTGTACATGAGAGACAAAGAGACAGAGAAGAGAGACAGACAGACAGACAGACAGACAGACAGACAGACAAACAGAGATGGGGGGAGAGGGAGATGGAGAGAGAGGGAGAGATCAGAGGTTCTTATCCAGGAATTGAATACTTAGGTCTTCAGACTGAGGCAACTATGTTTACCCATGAAGCCCATTTTGCCAGTCCAATCAATACCTCTTCATTTTCTAGGGAAACACTCCTGGTTAAAAGCTGTAGGAGATGATTCAAGCACCAAATAATAAACAACTTATTGAAGCTTGAAGTGACTGGGATTGTTAGAAGAGCTAAATTACCTGTTTTTAAAGGTGCTCAAGAAAGTCTCCGTTAACTATAAGTGACCTCATGACTCTGGGTTCCATAACCATGGGGTTCAACCAGTCAAAGTTCTAAAGTATGAAAATCTGCATCTATACCAATTTTTCTTCTTTTCTTAAACAATACCACACATAGCTACTTAAGAGCCTGTCATTGTATTTGGTATCACCAGTAGTCTAGAGATTGTTTCCAGAGTATAGAAGGGCACACGTGGATTGTATGTGCACTCTAGACAATCCTAGAGAAGGTACTCAAGCAGCTGCAGACTTTGATTTCTGTGTGGAATTGATCCTTTAAAATTCCCAAAGGAAAACTGTACTTTCAAGGAGTTTTGAATGAAGGACTATATTGTCTTCTCTAAATTCCTCCCATTATTTAATCAATATACTAGCCTTGTATGGTAACTTGCATTTGGGAGGGGAAAGCAGGAGGATCAGGCATTCATGGTCAACTTTGGCTACAGTTAGCTCACAGCCAGCCTGGGCTTTTTGAGGCCCTGTTTTCATTTTTGTTCTGAAATACGGAATCACATACACAAACTGTATGTAGCCAAATATGGCCTTGAATTCCTTCTGCTTCTGCCTTCCAACTTCTGGGATTACTGGCCTGCAGTACCATCCCTGACCAAAATTTTTCTTATTTTATGAGGCAGGGTCTGATATCCAAGCTGCTGGAATCAAATTTCTAGGTAGCTGAGGCTAGTCTAAACTCCTGCCTCTACTTCCCTCCCATGACCTAGGATTATCATGTGTGTCACCATGCCTGGAAATACTGCCTAAATAAGCAATCCAAACCATGAAAGAACTAGTATTGCATGCCCTCGTTTCATCAGGGAAATACTAGGTCCCACAGTATGGGACACATTTCTCACTTCTAACTGCAGAGATTCTAGCTCCCAATGTGGTGAACATATACTGAGAATGTTAGGGAATAGCCAACAATACAAATATTTTTCACATTTTCTTTATCGAGTAACTTGTTTTTAACATGCTTTTATAATGGTTCATAGAACAACACTATGGCAAAGATGTTCTGGCTTGCGGAGGCCTTGAACATTATTTTTCATATATTTATTATTTCATATAATATTTTTCATTATTTTTAAAGAATACTTTGTCTTTTCTTAGAAAATGAAGCACTGATGGTAATTTAAATGCTGTGTATTTTCCCCATGTCTAGGCACTGAAAAAAATCACCACAGTATTTTCTTAGATAGTAACTGTCAAGTTACACTGTATTAATACTCAAGAGTTGTAAATTATTCAGTATATTCTATACTGGAAAGGCATTTTTCCCTGCTAGAGATCTATTTATAACTTAGTTATTAAACAATAATGATCTTCTTTTAAACATTTTCTTGGTGCTTCACACTTTTAGAACACTGAAGCTATTAAAAGGACCACATAGTACATACTTCTCTGAATCCAGAGGTACAAATGCTGAAGGCAATATATGATTAGTAAACACACCGAAATAGCCAAAGAACCCTTTGTGACGAAGGATACTCCTCTTTGGACTCAAGTTTAAGGCTCCTTCTTCCTGAAAGACTCATCATCCTATCAGTTTTACTGTCCCAGCAGGGTAGCCATTAGCCATGTGTAAATATTTTGGTTTAAATTAAGTATACTTAAATAAAAACAATTTAGCTCTCTAGCTATACTTTCAAATGTTCAACAGTGAAATGGCTTACAAGCATCCTAGCCACACAAAGAACACCCCAGCACTACAGAGATGCTACTGAACAGCTCTGCTTTGGAGAACTAAAACCATACATAGGACCTTCTAACAGCCTACATAGGATTTTAATGAGCTAGAGTGTTATTATGAAAACAGAGATGATTTCAACTATTAGTGTACATACAATGTCAGGAAAGAGCAAAATAACAATTATATACAAGAAAAAAAAAAGACCAGTTTCCCTGGTTTTTATGTTTTCCTTTCTTTCTGTAAACCTGTAAAAATATCTAATATTTAATTACTTTTTCCTCATTACCATTATTTTACAGCTCTCAGGTATTTTTAATTTTAAAGATAGCCTCCTATTCCAGGTGTGGACTCAGCTAAACTAAAAGCCAGGTGAAGGAAGGAACACATATATCAGTCAACTATCATTAACTCAAATATGTAGGTAAGGAAGCTGGTTGACAAAATCTGAGAGAAATACAAGGATAGTGAGGAAAGGTAGGTGTGGTGGTTAATCTTCATTGTCAAATGACTGGACTTAGAATCACTCTGGAAACACATCCTTGGATGTATCTATGAAACTGTTTCTAAAAGTGTTAACTGAGGAGGGTAGACCAGATAGCCCCTGGATATGGGTGGCTTCATACCATGCACTAGGAACCCGGACTGAGAAGGAAAGTGAAGGAAGGTAGCTGAGCCAAAGCATTCATCTTTTTCTGCTTCCTGGCTGCAGATCCAATGTGAACAGCTGCCTCATACTCCTGCCACCACTGCCTTCCCTGCCACTTTAGTGAGCCAAAATAAATCCTTTGGCTGTTTTTGTCAGACACTTTGTCACTGCATTCAGAAAAGTAATTAATACAGTAGATAGAGAGGAAGATTTTTACTTTTCCTTTTTATATCTTTTTTTGGAATTTCTTTATATAATAATTTCTCTTCTGTTTTGAATGGCAACAGAAACTAACTGTGCAGAGATATTGTGAATGTGGTATTTTAGTTTTCATTTTTCTATGTTAAAGATTGAACAACTTGTTTTAGTGAGTTAAATCAAAAGCACAAAATAACAAAAACAAGTAACAGAAAAACCTCATGGTTCTATAACCCCCCAAAAATGTTTAAATTCAACAAGTCTTGTGATTGGAACTGACAAATGTTCTTACTCCACAGCCCAGGATGAGCTGGAAATGGAGACCCTCCTGCCTTAACCTCTCAAATGCTGGGATTACAAGCACCAGCATCCTCTACAAATCAGATGTCCTCCTCTTCTTTCTGCTCTTATAGCATTGCCAGCAACTTAATAAAACTCAGTAGCTACAGGACAGCTCAATTTTAATTTTCATGTGTATAAAACAGGCAATACTAATTTCCTTTATCTGTCTTACATGACAAGAGCAACTCAAACATACTACATACATAAAGGTGCAAGAGTAAACACAACATTAGTTTATGGTCCTAAAACCTTTCCCAGCACTTGGAAGACATGGGCATGGGGACTGAGACTACTCAAAACCAACCTGGTATATATACACAGTGAGGTAAACAAAGTGAGGTGCTATCTCAAAAACAAAAAAATGTTGTTTTAAAGAAGACTTATTTAATTGCTTTTAATTATGGGTATGTATATGTGTCTATGTGTGGGTATATGTACGTTAGTGCGAGTGCCTATGGAAGACAGAATATAATGTTGGATCCCCTGGAACTGGAGTAACAGGTGGTTGTAAGTTGCCAGATTTGGGTGGGAAGAGCCTAACTATGAAAGAGTAATATGTCTTAACCACTGAGCTATCTCTCTAGCCCAAAAATGTAAAGTTAAAAAAACATCAATAAAACAAGCCTAGTAGCCTTACTTGTAATCACAGTTTAGAAGATTCTGTCTCAAAAAACAAACAACAACAAAACCCAAAACCAGCAACAAAAGAAACAAAATCTAAGCTACTAAGTTGGTAAAATTTAAGTACTTTAGATCAAACAGATCAAGGGGATATTTTGGTATTCCATTTACAGAAGTTGCCATCTGTACCTGAAAATTTGAAAAAGATTAATTTATTTTCTTTATCCATCTACGAGGAGTTTCCTTTTCCTAACAAAAATCAAATCCAGCTAAACCATTCAAATAATGAACTTCATTTCTATTAGAAAGATTGGTATCTACATGCAGAAGGTTTGGAGGAAAGAAAAGGGAGAAATCATATAATTATGTTATAAACTAAAATAAAAAAGAATTATTAAAAACCAAAAAGTTTTTAAAAATCTTCAGCTTAAAAATGTACAGAACATTCATAACACATGTACACAAAACTTCACCATCACTACTGGTAAAAGACAAAAAAGAATCAAATAAAACCAACTGAAATTTTTCTGGGTGCTAAATTATAATACATTTGATTTTAAAATATGAAAAAATATAACACAAAAAATTTAATAGGGACTTGGATGTTTATTCTACAAATTTTGTATCATGGAAGAAATCAGGAATGGGAGGGAGTTGTAGGAAAGAAAGTCATATAGTTAATCTCTTTGACCAAAGGAAACAATACTAAGCTTCTATTTCCTGAGCCCTGTATGCTGGACATTCTGAATACATTAATTCTCACAATACTACAAACCAGATTTAGTCACAGGGTTTTTGTATCTTACTGACAGTCTCAGAGATGACAGACCTATCACAGAACATCCATGACCTATTTTAATGTATTTTGAGCTGACTCTAACTCTATCATACAGTTTTGAAGGCAATCACCCCTCCACGCAAAAACACAGAAAGATTGCTCAAGTCATTTTCCACCTCAAGTCTACCTCACAATCCTGAAAACATCCCTGTGATCAGAGTATTTCCCATTCAGTACTCAAACAAATCCAAATCACTTAAGGAAACTGTGTAAAAAAAGTATCACAGGGAACCATAGTTACCTAGTACATTCTGTGGTGTTCAATAAATGCTTCATGCTTGAGTCACTCTTAAAACTTCCCTTACCTCCTGATCCTCTTCCTTGATCTGGCTTAGCATTACTAGAATTCTTCCACTGCAATCAACAACCTACCTGCTGTTTCTTTTAAGGATCCATAATCTAGACCAATTTAGGAGTCCAGGTACCCAACAAGAAACAGCTCAAAAGTCATGTGATGTCATTATATACAACTGTATTGATTTTTGCTCTCTAAGTATCCTGACTGAGATACAGCAAGCTATTTGGGAAAATGAGCCAGATATGGTGGTGTGTGCTTTTAAACTCACACAGAAGACTAAGTTATAGAGTCTGGAGGTAGCCTGAGTTTTAGAGAAAAATTCTGTCTTTAAAAAAGGAAATACTAGAAATACATTCACACACTCTGCATGAACCATTTTGGCATAATAAAAGAAGAATTAAAAGGGGGGGGAAAGGACCTATGTGGAACAAATGTCCAGGTCAGGCTTTCTATGAAATGACACTTGCTTCCAACTCAAGATCTTTCTGTCTCAGCCTCCTTAGTGCTGGGTCACAGGTATCTGACACCATACCCGACTGAGAAAAACACTTTCAAAAGACTTGTTTTTAGTCATGCCATCTAAAACACCCTTTGAGTTTCTGATAAGCAACAGTAGTATACAAAGTAGGAAGGACTTACATAATTCATTAAAGTATGATAGGATAGAGACAGTTAACAAATAGCAGAGAGAATATTTTGTGTTTATATAAAATGACCCAGAAATCCCAACTAAAATGTTTATGGACAAATGTTACTGTTGTTAAGGCATTACCTGCTCTGTAGCTGTAGGGCAGTAGAAGACTAATAAAATAGTTGTACAGATATTTATTGATAGTCCAATGATGGTGATGAGATTTGGGGCAATCCATGAAGGTACTCTTCTAACTAGCCATTCCCAGTATCCTTGCATTAAGGGCTCAAGCAGGGACCTTCCAGCACTCTGATATCTGTGTTCTTCTAGCCGTTTTAATTGGTGTCTTGACAGTGGTGGTGTTGGTAACTGAAACAATTTATTTAATATACACCCTGTAGTACTCATATGCCCAAAGCCCACGGGGGACTCTGGGTGAGAATCTCCACATCGTTTCCTTGTTGACCGATGGCCACTCATGGATCTTGGTTTTCTTTTACTTGGAGATAATGATTTATCTTGGTTGGTATTCTTCTGTGTAGCTCTTTACCTGAGGGGCAAAGGAAGATACATTTGTCAGTTGCTACAAATGTGTGTGTGTGTGTGTGTGTGTGTGTGTATCTCCAGTAAATTAAAAAAAAAAAAAAGCCTAACAGAGGTAACAGCAAACAGAAAGCCCACCTAGGGAACCTAGTTTTAGTTCTACCTCATACTAGTAAGTATATAAACTTCATTTAAGTGAAACTATAGGACTTTAATAGTCATATACTTCCATACCTTACAGCTTATCTCATTCTACAGTTCACAGTCCATCTTATACTGCTTCAGTTAACAATGGGATCAAATGTTGGAAACAGTCTAATCACTTTGTACACAGATGTACATATATGTACACATGTATGTATAGAAAATGAGATGATAAACTAGCAAGTTAGTATTAACATTACACATTACACGAATAACTTAGCTGAAATGATTTTTTACATGTGTGTTTGTGATACTGAGGATTATACAAGACCTTGCACATGTTAAGCAAGTGACTTACCACTGAGTTACAACGCCATCCTCTTAAACTACATTTTTTTCCAATTTTTTTTACTTGAATTAGAAACAGGATTGTTTTACATGACAATCCCAGTTCCCTCTCCCTCCTGTCCTCCCCTACCCCCCCCAACTAAAACCTTATCTGTCACATATCTTCACCTCCTGGATGGTGAGGCCTTCCACAGGGTGTCATCAGAGTCTTTCGTATCCTTTGGGATAGGGCCTAGGCCCACCCCCATGTGTCTTTGCTCAGGGTGTATTCCTCTATATGGAATGGGCTCCCAAAGTCCACACCTATGCTAGGGATAAATACTGTGCTTCTACAGAAGGTCCCATAGATCTCTGAGGTTTCCTCACAGAAACCCATGTTCCTGGGGTCTGGATCAGTCCCATGCTGGTATTCCGGCTATTAGACTGGGGAGCAAGTGTTCCCTGATGTTCAGGTCAGCTGTTTCTGTGGGTTTCTTCAGATCGTATAAATCTTTTGCCTTTTAAACTACATTTTTATTTAATGATAATAGATAATATTTATTAAGCATCTATACCCCAAAGTAAAAATCCTTTATAAATTAATTAATTTCATCCTCATAGAAAATCTAGGAGGGTGGGGATGTGTGCTAATTATCCTAATTTTTACAGGAAAAAGAAGCTAATGTACAGAGACTAACATGTTCACATAGCTATTAAGTGATGGTCAAGCAAAAACAGGGTTACCATTAAAGCTAAATCAAAAGATAAAACTTTCAATGGTGGAAAGGGATATAGAAGGCATTACAGGTGATACTGTAAACAGAAACAAACATTTTGAGAACAGCACTATACACATGTAGCAGCAGGGTGATCTGAGGAAGTGAAGTAGTAAGAAAACAAAGGTAAGTAGACTAAGTGACAGCCATAAGGACCTTTGAGTACTTATTCCCTGGAGTGCTGCACTTGAATTAGAAAGGACTAGAGAAAACATAATTATTGTAATTAACCATGTAAGAAAATAATTATAGGAATCTTAACAAGATTAATAGGATAGTTATATATTAATCCTAATGGACAAAACAGAAAGAACAATTAAAATTAGCACATAATCTTGATGGGTTTAGTGATGAGGGTTTATAGTAAGAAGATAAAAATGTTAATACAAATGACAGTCAAGTCTACTAGTAATTTATATTTAGAAGGAAGAATCAGCAGAAAAGTTCTTAAGGATTCAATATAAGAGCTAAAAAAGGAAAAGCAGCAAGAGATTCATGCTTGGGAAGGGGTAGCTTGTGAAGTTTCTAACTTGTCATCTTTCAGAGTGAGGGGTGAAAGAGGAACTAGTGACAATGGCAGCAAAGGAAGGAATACATGCAGCCTTCCTTTTCAAAGTGCTAGGTATTAAACCCAGAGCCTTCTACTTGATAAGCACCCTTTATGTTGCTGAGAGTATACTCTCAACCTAACTATTTTTTTAAATGGTGTCTCATGACTCTGGTGCAATCATGGCATGAATGTTGTAGTAGTAACCAACCACTCTCTGATTGGATTTAAGGTCTACTTCATCAGATGACACTTAGGCCTGATACTAGGGTGGTCAAGTACCTGAGACAAGATAGGCCATAGGCACAAGAAAAAAACACTATTGTTCTGCTAAAGGAGCATATGCATGAGATGACTCTCAATGACATTCTGCTATATTCATAGATCAGTACCTTGCTCAGCCATCATCAGAGAAGCATCTTGAATAGATGGAAGCTAACACAGAGACTGACAATTGAACACGTGCAGGGAATGAGAGACTTTGGAGCACTCGGTCCTAAACGGGATGCCTTCATCAAACCCTTCCCCTTAGCTTAGGGATCTATGTGGAAGAGGAGGCAGAAGACTTGTAAGAGTCAAAGGATTTCCTTGGATTATTCCAAGGAAAACAATGTCCTCTAGGTACAACAGTACTGATGTACATAGGAATAAACAGTGAACATGGCAGCATAGGCAGGGCCTGTACAGGTTCAATCCTGATGGGGTTCCAGCAATGAAAAGGGGAAGTGGACATGGAGTCCCATGCCTAACCAAGAAGCTATCTGCAAAGGAAAAATCAGTTTTCTCCAATGGAGTCTCACTAGGTATATTAACCAGACTTCAGAGCAGGGCCGTGAAAAATTGGCCAACACAAAATGAATGGTATTTTTGTAGACTTTTAGTCTAATTTTGCTTTGTTTGGGCTTCTTCCTTTTTTTTTTTTTTGGTCATATTGATCTGCTTGTATATTTTGGATTCTGATTTCATGTTTTTGTGGGTTTTATTAATTTATAGATTGATTTAGTGTGAATTTGTGTTTTTGTCTTTTAGAGAGAAAGAACGGGCCTAGAGTTGGGTGGGTGGGGAGGATCTGGGAGGAGTCAGGGAGGGGAAAAATGTGATACAAATATATTATATTAAAATATTTTTTCAACAAAAAGATAGTACCTTGTTATATTTGCCTAGGTTGGTTGGCTTTGAATATCTGTACGCATACTTTCTTGCCTCAGCCTCCAAAGTAGCTGGGACCACAGGTGTATGCCATTATGTCTAGTTGATACACAAAGCTTTTTTGTTTGAGATATTTTCAGTGAAATCAAAAGACTGTAGTTCAGGTGAGAGATGTGATTTCACTTAGAGCCAAAGTCTGATACTAGAAAACAGAAAGTTCTTAAAGGGATTAAATATGGAGAAAAAAGGAAAAGAATAAAGAATCTTGTGAGGAACCCATCATTACCGAACAGGGGGAGCAGAACACAAGAAGATTAACAACAAAACCAAGTAAGGATAATTTTGATAGAACTAAAACAGCAGTGGCAAAAAACCAACTGGACCTACCAAGAGGTATATTGTGATGATCTGGTTTAAAACTATCCAGGAAGCAATATGATGTTTCCAGAAACAGTGCACTATGGGAGTTTATAATGTGATCCAGAATCTCAGGTATCTTAATAGAGGAACTAACTAGTCAGTTCACCTCCCCATCCCCCTTTCTTCAGCAGGATCCAGTTTATTCTGCTTTGGCTGAGAGCAGTAGGGGCTGCCTTATAACGGGTTAGAGAAATCGACTGAGGGTTGAAGGTGGGTTGTAGCACAGACTGGAAGGACACCCTTGCCCTAGATACAATGTTATTGTCACATATAGTCCGGGGTCTCTCTTCCATCTCCATATATATATATTCATGCCCCAAGCTTTAATGTTATTTATGTGTCTAAAACCTAATCATGTTTCTCCCATTTTTCAGTTCAGAAAAAACAGTTAAGCAAATTTCAAAAAGAAATCTCTACAGAATAAATAGAGATGCAACTTAAACAACTGGGGTGGTGCACAACAGCAATGTTTTAATAATGCTAAAACAAAACTATATTATCACTTTAGATTGAAAGACAGACTAACAATCATCAAGCTCCTAGCTTTAGAGTAGTTAAATTTATTTCTTTATTCTCCCTCCTTTCATATTTTGAGATGGGATATCACTCTGATGCTCAGGCTGACCTAGAATTTGCTAGGTAGTCCAAGCTGACCTGGAACTTTCAATCTGGCAGCTTCAGCCTCCTAAGTGTTAGTATTATAGGCATCTGTCATCATGTTTGGCTGCAGTGGCCAATTTTTCCATAGTTAAACTGGATGATATATATATTTGGCAATCTATAGTCCACTCTTAGGGAATTCCACTTGAAAGGAAAACAACAGTTTAGTCAGCTCCATTATTATTTTGTCGACCTAGTGTATTTTATTCTCATTTATCTTGTTTTTTGTCTTTTAAAGGCAGTACAGAGGCTACTAGTCTATTTTAGCACTAAACAGCTAAAAGCAACTGATCCTAATGGTTTTAAGTTTAAGCATTTGGCAGGACTAGCTGACAAACTGATAGGACTAGCTGACAAACTGATACTTCTGAATTTTTTCCCTCATGACCTAATTTCTTTTAACCGTTTATTGTTCACTTAAAAAAGTACATTTTGACAAATTGTTTCTCCTCTAGTCATTATGTAAGTCATACATTTTTAAAAGGCAATGAGTTTTTGAACATCTCAATTTGGCAACATTGTCTCTAAAGCTACTAATAACAGCACTGTAAATGTGAATCCAGGCATAAGTAGCCCCTGTCATACTGCTTCCTTTCAACTCACACCAATAGCCAGAGAGGTTGCTGACACTGCTCCAGGTCATCTCCACCTTTCCTTCCACAATCCCAGGGGAGAGTGGCTACTGCCAATGGGAAAACAACGAACCACGAGTTTCTGAATTTCACCAAATTAAAAGTTAATGTATGTTAAGGGATCAGACAACTGCAAAAGTAAGCCTAGGAGAGGAAGATAAAGAACATGATAATGGAAATTGAGAAGACATTACAAATATTAACAAAAGTTATCAGGACTGCTTGAAACTTTTGTGTGAAGTCAGGCCTGTGCCCGAAAAGGTATGCAGAAAGTATCATTTCTTGTTTCATAAGAATTTAAAATTGTAATAAAAGCAAAACCCCAGCAAAGTAAGTTATTGCTGATTAGCCTGGAAATAACCAGTCAAAGTAGTGTTTCCAAGAGCAAAGTTCTAAGTTCCAAACACATCTACCATGTGAGTATACTGATCAAGACACATATGGTCTAAGCTCTCACACCCAGCCCGTACGAAAACCTGTTAAGCAAGCAGTAACACTACAACATATGACAGACATACAGCAAATAAAGTGCCGAGGCAGAAAAGATTGTGTAAGTACACGTTTTAAATAGTGGTGGAAGTCAGCAAAAAGGAGCTTTATACCCAGCTCAGAGGAAAAGAAGGAACTAGGTACTTTAAGAGCAGGACAAAGAATAGTCCAAGAAACGAGGAATGAGGGGGTCGAGTGTACCTTGTTCAGGTACCCAAGAGATCACAAAGGCAGGAAAAAAAAAGGAAATCATACAGGAAAATGAAGTCTAAAGCATCGATGACTGAAGAGGTTCAGAAGCTATTGTTAACTATTATGATTTTACTCTGATTTAATGGAAAACTACCAATGAACTTGTAACAAAACCTAAATTTTCAGAGTACAGCCTGTTAACTGAGAACTGCAACCGTTCCACTTGTACTCAGTAAACACCCTCCCTCGGTTACAACCTGGCTCTAGTGCTTTCATGTAGCCCTTATCTCACTTTGAAAGTTTTCTGTTTGTAGAGCTGTGTTTTGTCTTCACCCCTACAATGCTCTCCAAGTCGGATGACTATGGGGCCATTTCTGTCTTAACATTCTTTCCCCTACAATCTTATACTATAGTTGACACTAAAAAGAAAAACAGTACTTACTGAATATCATTTTTCTAGTACTTAATGAGCGCTTGGTTGTTCTAGGCCTAGAAAGATATGCCATCTACACTCTCAAGAAATGCAAAGGCTGTGTGAGTGGGGGGGGGGAGGGGGTGAGTGGATCTTATCCTCAA
The DNA here is from genome assembly GCF_003668045.3 of Cricetulus griseus. NCBI lineage: Eukaryota > Metazoa > Chordata > Mammalia > Rodentia > Cricetidae > Cricetulus > Cricetulus griseus. The sequence continues at coordinate 50,550,312 of NW_023276806.1, read as the reverse complement.
CTAGCTTATATCATGTGCCAGGCAATAAACTTTTGGGAAGCATAAAAGGGACATTATCTGAGAAAGCATTTTCCTTGTGTAGGCATGGATAAATATGTTTAAAAAAAGAAATGTACTTAATGAATACATTTACTAAAATCAATCACTTTATAGGTTTTCAAGACTCTCCTGTAGAACACACAGCAGCATCCTAACCACCTTATCCGTGTAATGGATAAGAGGAGCATTTGATAAATATCACATTTAAAACAACAAAAGCAGAAACAGAAAACTCAACTGCTGAGCAGACTGTAAGTTAAACTTACACAATATCCAACTTAAGTGAAATTCTAGAACTTCTCTTCCTCCCCCCATGCTTATGGGTGCCAAGTGTTTATCTGCACTGATTCAGCAGTACGTTTACAAGCTTTTCAGGGAACTCCAGCTTGCCCACCTCTGCCACTAAAGTAAAATACTAATAGCTGAGAAGATTGGGAAGAGTACCCTAGATCAAAGGACAAAGGATAATAGCTGAGAAGATTGGGAAGAGTACCCTAGATCAAAGGACAAAGGAAAGAGAAAGAAAAACAGGAGCATAAGAGAAAACAGGTTCACAAGATTAAACTCAGCATTATTTAACAAATTATTTATTTGTTTTGTATCTTCTGTATTTTTATGTATCATAAAATTATTATGTTTAACATTTAACAAATGGTACATAAAACAAGTTTGGGGGGAAGCCTTTTCTGTACACTTGGAAGCAAATGGTCCTGTGTAACACAACTTAGATCAGTGTTTTGCTAAAGTGAAATCTTGTGTTCCCTAAGAATGGAAATAACAGCAGGGAGATGGTGGCATACACCTTTAATCCCAGCACTCCGGTGGCTGAGGCAGGTGGATCTCTGAGTTCGAGGCCAGCCTGGTCTACAAATCAAGTTCCAGGAAAGCCAGGTCTGGTACACAAAGAAACCCTGTCTGGAAAAACCAACAAGGGGGTAGGGTAGGGTAGGGGCTGGAGTCTCATTCATTTTTCTGTTCTCTTTTAAAAAGAATTAAGCATGACCCTCAAAATAAACACCAGTACCATTTCTAGCCAGTTTAAAGAGCAATATATGTGGCCTAGAAAAGAAAGTTCTATGCAATAAAATGTAACTGGTGGTAATGTGAGAGGAAGATTTACCTAATACGTCTTACAAGAAAGGATTGTAATGACAAGTTGTACAGGGAATTTAGAGTTTCTCAGCATAGAATAAATATAAAGCAAAATGATTTTATAACTCCAAATTTCTGTAAGTCTTCGAACGCCAATAGTCTTAAATTGGTAATGCTTCAAATGTCGTGGAGAGTTTATCTGGAGTTTGAACCAGTCAATTCAATACACACGTATTTGAACACATTATTGATGGTTCTAAAGTAGGAAGGAAACATTCTAACTTCTTACGGATAAATAACTACTTACGGATAAAGCCCTTGTACCTGTTGAAAAGCAACTACGGATTGTTGCCTGGTGAGTTAAGAGTTTTAGCAAAACCATATATTCAGCAGCAATGATACAACATGGCAAAACCTGGTAACAAAATGCCAAGCATCGAAATGGAAAAAAAAAAAAAAAATCAAACTCCGTAAAACGCAAGGCTTGAGGTTCAGCCAAGCTTTCCTGGGAGCACAGGCAAACCCAGGCAATCTCCTTCTAAGAAAACGACCGAAATAAACTCTAGCTGGCAATCTCTGAGCTTGTCAATATGGGCTGAAATTTCTAGAAAAGTTGCTGAACAAGAAACGTGGCCCAAGCCGGGAAACATCACCACGGACTTCCAAAGGGAAGGCAACGACCGCACAGGATGCTGCACGGTTCGTGGACTTGGCGACACCGGGCCAGGAGGGTGTGGACCTGCCAGGCAAGGTCGGTTCCGCGCGGCCAGCGCCCCGGCCCTTTGCTCGCCCCGGGCCGCCCTGGGGTGCTGCCTCCCGCGACCCCACGGCTCGCTAACCGCGCAGGCGCCCCTCCACCTCCGACTCCTGAGCCCTCAGGACCGCCAGCGTCGCCCCTCGCCCTCCCCACAACCCCGCGCGCGAGGCCACCGGGCGCCAGCAAGGACGGCGTTCGCCTCAACTAGTCCGTCAGCAGCCACCCGGCTATGTCCAGCCCAGAGCCTCCTGCTCTCGTTGCACTCCTCCCGGGAGAAACGCACCCCACCGTGTCCGCGACATCCCCGCCACTTCCCCAGGCCGGGCCCCCGCAGCCTTACCCCGACCCAACAAGCACAAGCCTAGAAATAGCAACTCCGAGCTCAGCCGATTGAGTGACTGATAGGCGGCAGCACGTTCACGACACTTTCACGATTGCCGTAAAGCGGTCGCTCAGCCAGGGCTTGCTGCGCGTCTCCGAGCCGCTTGGGAGCGCGCCCCGGGGCTCCGCCCTGATTTCCTGCGGCGGGCCGGGTCTGCACCCTCAGGCCGAAGCTGGCGGGTCCTGGACAGGCGCGGAAGACCCAGAGGTGGGTGGGGGAGAATGGCTGGCCCAGCCGCGAGCTGGGGTGTCTAGAGGAGGCTGCGTCGGAAGATGGGCCCTAAGGGTCCAGGCGGGAGCGCAGGGCGAGCCCCCCCCCCCATCGCCCCGGGGAGCGTGAGCCTCACCTGGCTCCCAGGTGCACTGGAGCCTTCCCGGGTCAGCTCCGGGAACCCGGTCGCGATGAATGACAACCAGGCTGAGGTCTCCGCACCCCGCTTTTTCTCTCTCTGGTACCTCTACCGTCCGCGTACTCCAAGTGGTGCTTGATGCCAAGCTTGATGTCTCTGGTATTTTCCTTGTCCCAGGCACAGCGAAGCCCTAGTACTACAAGACTTGCAGGAAGGGGGCTGTGACGGGGAGAAACAAAACGGTGTCTGAAACACTCTGCTTTTGTTGAAGCAGCTAAGGAAACCTTTCGGTACCCTTTGTCATCCCTGAGCCCTTATTTCTAGTTGGTGGGGGCTGGGGAAGTCCGAAAGGGAGATCAGTGGTGACCTTGTGTTTACACAGAGCTCAGTGTACAACCCACGATTGTGTTTCAGGGAATGGCCCCTATAATTTTAGTGCTGGGAATCCCGACAGCCGCGCTCCTTTGAAAAAACAGTGAGACAAGAGTAAGTTCTCCAGCTTTCCCAGTTTTAATTTATAAAGAAGTACCCAGATGTAACAAATTCTTATTTCTCGGCCGTCTAACTAGACGCTTTAGGATAAGTCATTAGAAAATATTACATTTGTCAAGAGGCCATATTAGAATTCAGGAAAATAGTCATTTTTATGCTTTGTTTGAGCCTAATGGTTCTGTGCACCTCTGGAAAAAAAAAAACCCTGGGGCCACCTGTTTGTATACTTGAAACATTCCGAGTTTACATTTTTATTATTCTTTAGCTGTCATCATTTAGTGGCTTTTAAATGTTTGTGAAAAAAATGTAACTAGATTTCTGATTCGTGGAACTTCAAAGAAAGCACAGAAGATGGGTGAGAGATGCAATACAGTTTGTTAAAATTCTTACTGTTGTCTAGTTTTCTTACATTGTCAAGTAATTTTAAAGCTTTTTTTCTTTTTTCTTTCTTTCTTTTTTTTTTTTTTTTGGTACTGAAAATTGAACTTAAGGCTTCTTGTTTGCTATGCACTCTACCCACCTCTTTAAAAGCGTTCTTGACTGTTTTAACTCGTAAAATGGCTAACCATTTTAATTCTAATCTACTTGGTCTGAAATTGCTCTCACACTTTAGCTTTTGGAGGTGAAGGTGCATGGACAATTAGTAGTCTTCCTTCCCCTTAGTTTCTCAATTGTCTCTGGCAGATGTTTCAGTATTTTAAGCCTTGCCTTGCCTCTAAACTGTCAGTTTAAACAGCTAGAATCTTCAAAGCCTAAACAGATACAAATATATCATACCTAGAAGAAATCCACACACAGCCAAGTATGGGTAGTTATGATTGCAAAATTTATAAATCATTATAGTATTTCTTTTACTTATTTTAAATCAGAATACTATCTCTCAGAAACCAAGTAATTTACCTGAAGTCCAACAACTAGAAAGTCATAATTGTAGGATTTTAAAAAGCACAGTGTGTTTAAGGGTTAAGGAAGTTTGTCTACTGTACCAAACAGTAAGAAAATTGACTTCCTACAATTAAAACATTTTCTTAATTACAGTTGGTAGGTCACTGATATTAAAAATTTCAAGCATCAACTGTTTAAAGAAAAACACTTTGTTCATAAGGCTACATTCTAGTGTTCAGGCCTCAGATACTGTTTGTTCACTGGCTTAAAATCATGTGGTTAAAATAATAACATATTTTCTTTGTATATAGATTTCAACATTTGCAAAAGGAACAAGTTTGGGCAATTCTGAAGATTGGAATTTTGTGAACTCATAAAATAGGTAATTTATCTTTCACATTGTAAAAAGAAGTAAATACCTACTAACCACTTATTATAGTACCTAATATCTATTATCTCATTTCGTATTTTAGTGAACGTTACTGTAACAGCTATTCTTTTAGACTGTCTAACAAATAATATTGGGGCTTTGAGAAGGCTCAGCGTGTAAGATAATTACCAGCAAGTCTGAGGACCTGAGTTCCATTCCCCAGACACATATAGTAGAAGAAGAAAGCTGATTCCTGACATTTATTCTCTGGTCACGTCGTGGCATGTATACCCCTACACACACACACATACACACACACACACACACACACACACACACACACACACACACACCACATAAATAAATGTAATTTAAAGTATTCGACAATATTAAAAGCTGCTACTGATTATACATCACCAGTGTGTTATGTTCTTTCCTTGTTGTCATAGTAACTTCTATATTAACTATCTGGCACAGTATGGTGGAACTTTTCCTTGATAAAGAAATGTCCTGAACTTTATTGTCTTGTTAGCCACTAGACAGGCTCTGAGCATTGGAATTGTGATGAATACAACATAGGAACTAACATTTGAAATTTTATGATATATTAATTTAAATAACAGTGAGTACCTTTCCAGTAACTACTGCATGGATGGATGGTGGGTGCAATCTGTGCTGAAAATATTTCCATTTTTTAAAAGAGAAACTGGCTTCGATGAATTTTGAAGTTTTCCCAGCATCAAACAGTTACATAGGGGAGTAGGTAATTTGGAAATGCATATTGAATGGATGAAGGGGAAGAAAAGCAGTTCAACCAGGAATGGAGATTGAAACAGGAGTGGCTACATCAGCCTGGTCTCCAGAGCAAGTGCCAGGACAGGCTCCAAAGATACACAGAGAAACCCTGTCTCGAAAAACAAAGCAAAACAAAAAGAGTGGCTACATCATAGAGTGGGTAGAAGGATGGAAGAAAGGAAGAAATAGAATTGCCATTATTTAGTGACAGCATGTGAGGATTTGGGAGAGATCTTACTCTACAAGAGTTACTGTGAAGTCTAAGAATCTGAGGGAAAAAATGATAATGTTGCTTATTGAAACAAAAAATACAAGACCAGTTACTGGAGTTTAGATGATTTGGTGTCAGTTTTTCATTCATTCAACTATTATTAAGTGATGACAGGTGAGTCTCTGTGTTTGCAGTTGATGAAGTGAACTCTTACTCTTCCAATTTCAGATACCTTCCTAAATGTTCATACTATAGATGTAAAGAGCTATAGACATGCAAGTCAGATTTTCTCAGGAAGTGCTTACTTCTATGTGCAAAGAGATTGGCAAAGGTTCTGTGTAGAAGATAGCATTTCTGCCTAATTTGTATGTGGTGTGGTGTGTGTTTCTGTACGTGCTGGTGCACATGTATGCATGTGGTTATTTAGGACAGATGACAGCCTCAGGTGTCATGTACCTTTTTAAAGATGGAGTGTCTCACAGGCCTGGAATTTGCCACATAGCCTAGGCTAACTAGTGAGCCCCAGGAATCCTGTCTCTTCCTCCTTAGCATGAGGATTGCAAGCATGCTGCCACACCTAGCTTTTATTTACTGGGATTCTCGGTTAAACTGAACTATCTTTCCAGCCCTCTGCTGCATTTGAATATTAAGAAGGATCTAGAAGTAAGAAAGCAGTAAAATGGGGAGGAGGTTATTCTACTAGTAGTGGGATGAGCAAAATGATTGAAGATATCTTTGGCCCAAACACCTAAATTCTGAATAATTTATATTAGCTTTTAAAATGCAAAACATATTTTCTATGAAAGAAAATGAAATTTCTCAGCTGGGCATGGTGGCTCATGCCTGTAATCCCAGAACTTGGAGGTAAATGCATTCCAGGCCAGCCAGGAATGATAAAACCTTATGTTAACCAACCACACTAACCAAAACAAGGAAAGGGAAACCCTCCAGGCTGAAAAGTCAAGAAAGGAACTGAAGCAAGAGAGATAAACTAGCTGTTATCTTCTTTGAAAGCATTTGGCATGTAACAAAGAACAGTGAAGGACAAGGAATAAAATTCTGCTTCTGCCTGGAGCAGGAAGGAAGGATTCATACCTGGATCTCCTGGGATATCGAGTTTCCAAGAAGTAATACTTTCATTAGGTAAAATGCAAACGTTTCCTCTTAATTACATAACTCATATCCTTTGAACTGTCTTTTTTTCAAATTTAGCCAGGATCTATCTCACACAGTCTGTGAATGTGGGGCCAGAAAAATCTCTCTCTCTTAGCAAAGACAGATCATTGAAATTTGTCTATTTTCTTCATGTGTCTAGGTGGAGGAATAAAGATACCATCTGAGAACTAGAAATGGTATAAAGCCTACCATCTCTGAGTCAAGGTTCAAGCTCACAGTCTACATGATCTGAAAGACTGGAAGCCAAAGAATTAACACAAAGTTGATCCAGGTTAGTAAAAATTCCAAGTGCTTAGCAAAATCAAATACAGACTCTCCTTGAAATAATTCATTCAGTCTCCCTCTCTCCCTCTCTCCCCCCCTCTCTTTGTGTGTGTGTGTGTGTGTGTGTGTGTGTGTGTGTGTGTGTGTGTGTGTGCTCCTGTTCAGGTGTATCATGGTACACATGGGGAGTTCAGAGACAACTTATGGAAGTCGGTTCTTTCCTGCTGTCCAGTAGTTTCTGGGATTCAAACTCAATATTAAGTTTCTTAGAACTGGTCTTTTAAAACCTTTTCCACTCGTAACTTTTTCTCACCAGAGAAATTTTTACATGATGGTCATATAGTTACATGAATTAGGTAAGCAAATCAAACATTGATAATAAAATCATAAAGAAATGTATTTTAAAACAGTTCTTTTGTATACATACAATTTTATCATGAAAGACCGTAGCAAATAATGTGAGTAGTAGTAGCTAATGTGAGGAATGAACTTGTTAAGTTGTACATTAAAGATTAAATCACTAAATATTTGACACACTATCAGTGAGGCAGTGTTTCTCAATCTGTAGGCTGTGCCCCCTTTGAGGTCAAACAACCCTTTCCCAGGGGTTGCCTAAGACAACATTACGATTCATAACAGTAGCAAAATTACAATTATCAAGTAGCACTGAAAACAATTTTATGGCTGGGGTCACCACAATATGGGGAACCGTATTAAAGGGTCACAGCGTTAGGAAGGGTGAGAACCACTGTCTAGACCACCAACATGGGGAACTGTATTAAAGGGTCACAGCATTAGGAAGGGTGAGAACCGCTGCTCTAGGGCAAAGTGCATCCTCTGTGTTTTGCAAAGTTGGTAGATTTTAATATGCTGCTTTGCATAAATATGTAGTACAAGGTGGCAGAAGTCCATTTAGGACCATTTTATTTGCTAGCAATTTTTTCCTAGTCCCAAACTGAAATCATTTAATGACATTTTGTTTGTTTGTTTTGGCTCAAATCTGTAAATCTGAAATTTTTAAAATCAAATATTCTAACACATTTCAGTCAAGATGTACTAATCAGATGCTACACACTGAGGAGTGACAGGACAATGTGAAAGTATTTGTTTTCTGTAATCAAACCATTATACTTCTTTAAGAACAGAAAACTTTGTATTTACACTAAAAATTGATTCAAATTCAGCTTTGAATCTGAGCAAGATGTTTCAGGCAGTGTTCACTGATAATTGAGTACATGGTGCAAAATGTACCTTGTGCCGTCAGAGCCAAGACTGCACAAAAGTTGCACAATACATGTCCAGGCAAACACCGTCAGGTATTTCTGGATTTATTACACTATTGAATTTGGGTTACTGTTTGATTGTTGTATGTTCAGAAACATTTTCCTGTTTACCAGATTTTTCATGACCCATAATTTAAGAAGCTAGAGTTTAGAATATTTTTAGATTTAAGGTCACACAAATAAATATAAGCTCATAGTTGGAAGCCATAAAGTATATGTTAGGGGTCTGGGAGGGTAGTTCAGTTTGTAGAGCACCTAGCATGCAGGAAACCCTGGTTAGATTCCTAGTACTGCATGGCACATGCCTATAATTCTGGCACCCAAGCAATGGAGACAAGATGATTATGAGTTCATAAGCCTTCTTAACTACATAGGGAGTTCTTTCCCAGTCTAGGATTAAAAAAAAAAATCATGTATGTTTTTCTATTTTTGGAGTTTTATAGTTAATATAATTTTGTCATTTTTTAGGAAGTTTTATGATCAATTTTGAGTTAATGATTTATAGAATTATAGTGTATGGCTTATTATTTCATAGCGCAGTGCCATTTGTGTGCATGATAGTCTTTGCTTGATTATATTCCTTTGCTAAATAAAGATTACTTGACTCTGTCTAGCAAAGAAAGAGTGAGAAGGACGGAAGGAAGGTAGGAAGGGCGACGACAGAAAAAAGGAAGAAAGGAAGAACTGTTTCAAAAAAAAAGTATTGGAGACTATGTGCTGTCACATTGCAGGTTTCTAAGCTGTCAAGCTCTGAGAAAAGCACATGTAAGATTTGACAAAACCAACAAATAATAGAACTGGGTTCCTACAGACTTGAAAAGAATGATTGGAAATAGGAACTAAAGTAGCATTTGAGAGCTGACTAAGGAAATGTACCATCAGGATTATTCTCTCAAAAACCTACTCTAGAAAAAGCACCTAAAGGATGTTGGCAAGGAATTGCCAAGAAGAATAAATAGATAAATGAAAATGTTGATAGACCATTAAGGACTGTTAGGAAAGGGAAAAACTTTAGGAGATTATGACAATTTAGACAGGACATTATTTGAATCAAGATTATACTGGTAGCTTTTTGGAGCAAAGGGAAAGTAACTTTCTTAGCAATGTAAATATGCTTATTTTGCAACCCATCACATGATTGAAGCAGATGACAAGTTGCAAGTGGCTGAAATTTCATTATTGGGAAAGTCAGCCTGAGACAGGGAAGTAGAAGATTGTGGAGCATTATTCGAACTCAAGGAATTTGATTTGGTATTTACAGGAATTACAAAGTTGATGGGAAATACTAGGAACAATTACTCATAAATTTAACACATATTTTTAACAATTAAATCTCTAAATATTTAAGTAAATGAAGACATAATTCACATTCTTGGCTTGTTATTATATAACATCTTGGCATGTAGTATGTATTTAAGTGTTTTTTTTTTTAACCATTTGTATAGGAACCAGAAATATAATAGTGTCTAAAACAACTATTTCTTGTTCTTCTAAAACTGAGGTTTAGTGAGGAAGAAAAACCAAACAAGATGTTACTGTTCAGTGTGATTGGTGTCCTTGTTGGTGACGTACAGGCTGCTAGAGGTTGACTTGGAAAATGTGTCGAGGTTAGAGCTGAAGAGATGACTTGGCAGTTCAGAGCACCGGCTACTGTTCAGAGAAGAGGACTTCTGTTCAATCCCCATATGGCTGCTTACACCCACCTAACTGCAATTCCAGCTCCAGGGGATCTGACACCCTCTTCTTGCCTCTTGGCACCAGGGGCACAAACACAGACTTTATATGCAGACAAAACACTCACACACATAAAATAATAAAAAAATAAAAATATGTAGAAGAGGTGTAGGAGTGATGATAGCCTCGAGTAGGCAGCATGCTCATTTGAAGTGTGCCTGCAGGCACTGAGCCTATGCTTCTGTATAGTTGTATTCCTCTGACTCTTTCAGTTCACTGAGCACCTTTTGGCCCAGGTAGCTCATTTTTATACCATCCATGGACATATTACTCATAGGCAGGTCCAGCAAGTAGTTCTTCTCTCGGGGTGGGGAAGTCAAGAAAGGTTTCTTAAAACAGCAGAGCAACTGCTTTTCAGTCATGGGAACTCTGCTGTCATGCAAATATTCCTCCACTTCCCCCTTACCATTTGCCTTTGCAAGCTTTCTACCTAGCAACTTCCCAGTGTTCTCCAGGCTCCTGTAGATCACAGGGGAAGCCCTGGTGCTTGAGTGGATTTACTAGCAGCATGCCTTCCTTGTCATCCTGTTCGTGGCTGCAGTGCCCCCACTCATTTGTCTTGATAAAGGAAATCCAAACTGTGGTCAGGGATAGCCCTCTGCTAGTCTTGTCACCCTGGTCTTCCTGCAGCTTTGCATTTTGAAGCCCTACATCCTTTGCTGTCTTCTCTCTATCATCCATAGTCACAAGTCAAACTCTGGACCATACCTTCTTGAGAAACTGATATGGCTCAGTTGGTGAATGGCTTATCTAGTATACCCAAAGCCCTGGATTTGAGCCTCAGAACCTCATCAACCAGGCATGGTGTGGTATACACTTGGAATCCCAACAATGAAGGTAGCCAGCCTGGAAAGCTTGAGACCTTGTTTCAGAGAGAGGCACACTGGCACCTATATAGGCACACAGGCTGCGCCTGAGGTGGGAGAGTCACTGACCTCTCAATTTCAAACTTCTAGGTTCAACTTGACTGACAAAAAAAAAAAATCTGTTTGGCTCCAAACACCACATTTCTCGTTTACCATGAGGGCCTGGATGAGAGGGATTCGGTCTGGAAAGCCTTACCAGGGAAACTATTGGTCTGCTGTAGAATATACCACAAATTGACAGTCCCCACCTGCCCACTGTAACTCAAGAGCCTCTCTCTCCCCATCTGGATGTCTTCTGTGCTGGCACTTATACTGTGGATCACAGGCATCCTCCTCTACTTCTTTTGTTCATCTGATCTGTCTCTTTTGGATTTTGAACTGAACCTGCATTATAGAGTCAGGATTGATTAATGTCAATCTTTCCTTCTAAGGATGGCTAGACTTCACTGCCCAGCCAGCCCATCAGTATATAAGACATTTGCCAGTCTAGAGATTACAAAGATTTTAGTAGCTTTCTTTTCCCTAAGAAACAGAAGACCACATTCACTGATTTAACCAATTGTAGATTGAGAATATTGGGGGGTAAAAATCTCTATTGTAGATGTAAAGATATTTTTATTATCTGAATAATACATTATGACAACTGTCTTGATTTTCATTATTATAATATAGACATGACCTAAAATGTATGGGGTATATATAGACTATAGATAAATTCTATGCATTTTGTATGAAGGACTTCAACAGTTTTATATTTTGATATCAGTGAGGTACTGATGATACAAACGGGTAGCTTTATACTTAACAGCGTTACAAGGTCCAGTTAGAAAGTTATTCTAATAATCTGGTCAAAGATGATAGCAGTTTAGATAGAGTAGTAGCAGTGAAGATGGAGAGAGAAGGTAGACTGCAAAGAAATAATAGGAGAAGAATCAGGATTGGTACTTAGTTATATGTGAAATGATAAGGTGGAAAACAAGTTTCTGGCTGTGGCCAGCAGGTGAGTCTTAGTGCTGAAAAATGATGCTGAAATAGTATATAAAGGAGGCTTGTGGGGTAAGGGTACAAGTGCAGGGATGCTTGCAGAATGAGAGTACAGGTTATATGGAGGGGGTGACTAACAGCGAGCAGAAAAACTTATCTATTACTGTTTCTCACTTGTGTTTTCTGCTGTAGACAACTTGCTTGAAATGTGGTGGTTCCAGCAAGGCCTCTGTTTCCTGCCATCAGCACTTGTAATTTGGACATTTGCTACCTTCATATTCTCATACATCACTGCAATAACACTCCACCATGTTGATCCTGCATTGCCTTATATCAGGTCAGTGTAGCAAATTTGTCTTTTAGAAGTAACCCCCACCTTTAGAACATGTCCAGGTAAGTGCCCCGCCACCAAGCTACTTTCCCAGACCATGGAGAGTCTTTATAACTAATTAATTGGTAGTTTACAATAAATCTGGCCTTTCAATTTTCATTTGAAAATTCAAGTTTTTTATACTGTCATTATAGCAAAGGGAACATAAAATAGAACTTGCATTTGATTCTCTCCATGTAATGGAGAAATATAGGAACAGTGGGATAAGTTAGTTAATAGAGTCTAATCTCTTAGTGACTTGTCTTCTAAATAAGTGCTTGAGCTTGCCTCAGAAACTAGGAATAGAATTACTTTTTTCTTAAAGTTAATAAATGTTGTAAACAATAGTAACATTAGGAAATTTAGTAATACTGGCAAATATTGATTTGTTGTGTGACAAGGTAATGTTATAAGTACTCTTCATGCCTTAGGCCATTGAGTCCTTTCATCATCCATATGAGGTAGAGAAATGTATCCTCATTTAAGAAGAGAGGCTTTGTAGTTATCCTCTGTTACTGTAATATATATCTGAAGTAACCAACTTAAGGAGAAAAGGTTTGCTTTGTCTCACAGTTGTAGAGCTTTCAGACCATGATTAATGGGTCCTATCACTTTGAGCCTAGTGCAGAGCAAATGTCATGGCAATAATATATAGGGAACAAAAGCACTCACCTCATGACCTGAGAGCAAAAGCAAGGAGGACAGAGCTTTATAATTCCCTTTAAGTGTGCACACCCAGTGACCTAAAGACCTCTTAATGGGCCTCACATCTTAAAAGGCCCACCAATCAGCCATAATGCTTCCGTGTAGACTATACCTCGAACATGTTCAATAGCTATATCACGGAAATAAGGTCCTGGAAAGGTCAGTGATTTGTTCAATGATATACAACTCATTCAGTGATGGAACCAAGATTTGTACCTTTCAGTTTTACTCTAGGGACTGTGTTCTTACTTTTCATGACCTGCTGACTAGATATTTCTGAAAAATAGGTATCACTAGTTTTATTTTTGAAATTTCAAAACTACTAACAGTTTAATTATGGGTGTTGCATGTACTGTGTTCATAACCACTTTTAAAATTTATTCTTATGAGTGTTTATCGAGCAACGTGTATGTCCAACATACATGCTTGGTGCCAGCCAGATAAGCGCATCAAAGCGCTTGGATAGAACTGGAGTTACAGAGGGTTGTAAGCAGCCATGTGGGTGCTGGAAACTGAACCCAGGTGTTTTGTAATAGCTGTACGTGCTGTTAACTGCTGAGCCACCCTTCTAGCCTTGCTCGTCCCATCTTTTTAAAATACAAAAGCAGCAATAAGAATTGCTACAAACTTTTAACAAGATGATGTTGCTTATAAACAGGGAGTCACTAGGGTTTATGGGCCGTTAAGAATGCTTGCTGTTGCGGAGGACCCACATTTGATTCCCAGAGCCCACATAGAGTGGCTCCCAACTCCCTGTAACTCCAGTTTTGGGGATGGGATGCTTTCTTCTAGCCCACACATAAACATAAATTCAAAATGAAAATTAAAAAAAATAAAGTGAATGGGTGGAGCTTCAAGAGTCTACTTGAAGAGAGGGAGGAACAATGACATGAACAAAGGTGTCAAAACCAGTTTGGGGGTACCCACAGAAGCAGCTGATGTGGGCTAGTGGGAATTCACTGATTCTGGACTGACAGCTGGGTAACTTGCACAGGACCAAACTAGACCCTCTGAATGTGGGTGACAGTTGTATGGCTTGGGCAGGCTGTGGGGCCACTGGCTGTGGGAACCACTATTTATCCCTAGTGCTTGAACTGGCTTTTTGGAGCCCATTCTCTTTGGAGGGATACCTTGCTCAGCCTAGATATGGGGTGGGGGGGGCTTGATCCTGCATCAAAGTAAGGTACCAGAGTTCATTGATTCCCCGTGGGAAGCCTTACCCTCTTTGAGGAGTGGATAGGGCATGGGATGGGGGGGAGGAGGAAGTAGCAGGAGGAGGGAGAGGTAAGTGATAAAAATGAATGAATAAAGTGAAAGTCCCTTCTTCATGCCTCGGGTTCCCATCTCCAAAACTGACAGGTGGTTTGGTGGCTTCCCTTCCGGAGTTTATTTTTGTCATCTATGTTTTTAAAGAGTTTCTTTCTTTCTTTCTTTCTTTCTTTCTTTCTTTCTTTCTTTCTTTCCTTCTTTCCCTTATTCTTATTGTTAATATTTTTCACTCCATAATTTTCATTTTTTAAAATAATAATATGCTAATATCCACCCTCACCTTTTAGAAATAATATGATAATAAAGACGCCATTGCATAACTTAACATACTGTGCTGAAATGGAGGCATATTTCTCTATGTGGTATTGCCGGGTAGACAAGGTTAAAAAGACTTTGACTTTGACGCTGCCAGGCCTGTTTATGCATTTCACAAAGAGAATATGAGAAAAATAATAATTATGAACCGTTTCTAAGATACTACAGTGTATTAATAAAGACATTTTCATGAGAAAAGGTAAATTAAATAGGGAGAGAGGAAGAGTTAAAGGAATTACATAGGGTTAGAGGTGGTGAAAACACCATCACTAAGTACAACTCAGCTGGCCCTTGAGTTTTCATCTGAATGATTCCACCTGAAGATAGCTGAAGCCTTTGAAACATCATCTTAGAGACAGTGAATCAATTGCTTCTTTTTAACCTTTTTCTAAATAGTATTTTTATGCTGTTTGCAATTGTTTCATTTCCTCATTTATTTCTGATAATTAACATTTTAAACACAGAAAACGGCAAACTTTAAAAAAGTGTTAAACCACCAAAAAAAAGGGGGGGGGCGGTTGTTGGTGACACATGGCTTTAATCCCAGCACTCAGGGGGCAGAGGCAGGCCAGCCTGGTCTACAGATCGAATTCCAAGACAGACTCTAAAACAATACAGAGAAACCCTGTCTCGAAAATCAAACCAAAAAAAAAAAAAAAAAAAAAAAAAGGGGGGGGGGCGAAGAAAGAAAGAGAAAAAGAAAAAAAAAGCAATAAACCAGAAGATTCAGTTGAGCCATTAAAACAGTCAGGTGTTTCTGCTTTGGCAAATAGGTGTGCTTCAGAGGGGTACCATACGGATCTGGTTTCTGTAATGGAGATCATACACAAATTGGGTAAATTAGAAATGTTTATAAAACCTACCGTTTTTTATGATTTCAAATGTTCATTTCTAGTAAAAATGTGACAATCACCCTTGTGTTGTACAAACACATAGCCCAAGGAACCAGACAAATTCCTTGTAACTCTGCAAGAAGATGAATATTTAAGAATGATGAAGGTCTGTCAGCATTTTCTATTTCCCCTTCTGAAAACTTGTCTTATTACATTCAGGGCTTTCTGTAACTTAGGAGCTAATGAGTGTCTTTTGAGGGTTTCAGTTCTCTGTTGGTCTCGTCTGTGATCTTTCCAAATTCCCTGGACACACTCCCCCTGCCCCATCTCCTTCTGCTTTTATTTTCCTGTTAGTAAGCTCTGTATTACTCTGATGCTAAGACATTTTAATTATAGTACCCATTCTCCACTTATACTCATTTCTTTGATCTGCATGATATGTAACGAAGTTAAGTTAAATGTTCCACAAAAGGATTTCCTTTTGGTTTGTAGGTGTTATCCAAATAGTTACAGTCCCACAGGACATAAACAAATGCAGAATTCACTTCAAAGGTTAGTAAGTAGTGTGCTTCAGATGGGGTGCCAGCCATTGGCTGTACAGCAAAGGAAACAGTCAGTCCAGGGAAGAGGAGCACACACAGTGGGAGAGAATCTTTGCCAGCCATGCATCTGATAGAAGATTAATACCCAAAATATGCAAAGAACTAAAAAAGTAAAAACCCAAGAAAATGATCCAATTAAAAATAGGCTATATAGATCTGAACAGAATTCAAAAGAAATAAAAATTGCTAAGAAATATCTCTCAAAAAGTACTTACCATGCTTAGCAATTAGAGAATGCAAATTAAAACTCCTTTGAGATTTCATCACTCAAAGGATGTTTAAAATGTCTAAAATCAATTGACAACAAATGCTAGCCGGGATGTGGGGAAAGGAGAACCCTCATTTCCTGTTGATGGGACTGCACACTGATGGAGCCATCCTGGAAATCAATGTATAGAATTCTTACAAAGCTAAAAATAAATCTGCTGTATGACTTAGCTATACTACTCCTTGGACTATTGATCAAAGATTTGATATCCTGCTCCACAGATATCATGTTCATTAACAGACAATCCACAGCATATGAAATATACAGCAAATGGAAGCAACCTAAATGTCCTTCAACTGACGAGTAGACAATGAAAACATACTACAAATATACTATAAAATACTATTAAGCTGTAATGAAAATTAAATTATGAAATGTTCAGGTAAATGGATCGAGCTAGAAAAGGTTTATTCAGTTAGGTAATCCTGACCCAGAAAAAAACGCTGCACATTCTCTCGCATCTGCAATTCCTAGCTCCAAATCTTCAGATGTGAGCACATATCCTGGAGCAGTTGCAGAAACCAAGAAAGTAAAAAGGGACAATGGAGGGAGGTAAGGAGCTCAAGAGCAAGATACAGGTCCTGTGAAGCAGGAAAGGGAAAATATGGGGCTATGGGAGTAACACAGAGAAGGGGAGGAAGAATAAATAATGCTGTAGATGTTTGAAAAAAGCCATATGGAATCATACTATTTTATATTTATCTGAACTTACATAGTGTGTGTGTGTGTGTGTGTGTGTGTGTGTGTGTGTGTGTGTGTGTACACCAATATGTAGTTTAAATGAAAATTTGTCCCTTTGGAGTGATAGAATTCTCCCTGCAACAATCATAGACTACCTAACAAAACTCAAGTACTAGGCATGAGAACCTTCCTTTGACAGAGGAGTCCAAGCAACTCCCCAAAGAGTACAGACTATTGCTGTTGCTCTTGATTGCCTCACAGAATGTGAAGGTAAGTCCCTATTTTGAAGACCCATACACTTTAGACACAGGACTCAGAATTGAAGCAGAATCCGACCTGGAAACCTCCTCCCTGAAGACTAGCTTTCATAGTGCTACAATGTGCCATACAAGCTGTAAGAGGAGAAGAGCAATCAACAGTCCTACCCAGTTATGATACCTACAAGCTACAACAATGACCAGCATGACAAAGATATCCCTAAAGGTGCAATAGTGGCACTTATATCAGGACAGTAACTGACAGTTGCATAATCTGTAATAATTTACTTCAACACTAACAAGCTTGTCTTTTTAACCTTTATAGTAGTTTTAGGGAAAGAAAAGGCAGTAATGCTTATTGGATGTCTCCACTTTGCTGGACAGTTTACATGAATTACCTCACATTTTATTTCATTCCTGTATTGACCCAGCAAAACTGGGAATGAATGAATAGTTCCATTTAGCAGATAAAAAAAAATAGTGTTAAGGAGATAAAAGAATGTATCAAAAGATTTACACTTTGTAAATGGTTTATTTTCCATCTGGGTCTGTGTAGTAGTCCACTGTGCCTTGGAGGATACGTGTGTATAAAGATCTGCTGAAATGCAGTGTAGTAAGTGGTTTTGAAGATCCTGGACATAGTGTTGTCAATCATGGTGTACTAGAGGACTGGTCCAAGTTAAAAGTAAGAATATGCTCCAAATAAGTCCTGACTATGAGTTCCATGAGGGTAGAGGTTTCATCACATGTGTTATCCTCTCTATTCTTCTCCCATAAA
Organism: Cricetulus griseus; assembly: GCF_003668045.3. Classification (NCBI taxonomy): domain Eukaryota; kingdom Metazoa; phylum Chordata; class Mammalia; order Rodentia; family Cricetidae; genus Cricetulus; species Cricetulus griseus. Next base: position 50,532,555 of record NW_023276806.1, on the reverse strand, counting down.
TGATCACTGGTGGTTTTAATGAAAATGACCCCTATCGGCCCATAAGGAATGGCACTATTAGGAGATATGGCCTTGTTGGAGGAAGTGTGTCACCAGGGGTGGGCTTTGGGATTTCAGAAGCTCAAGCCAGGCCCACTGTCTCTCTCTCTCCCTGCTGATCCAGATGTAAACTCTTGGCCCCTTTTCCAACATCATGTCTATCTGCATGCTGCCATGCTTCCCACCATGATATTAATGGACTGACCTCTGAACCTGTAAGCCAGCCCTAACTAAATGTTTTTCTTTATAAGAGTTGTGGTCATTGTGTCTCTTCACAGCAGTAAAAACCCTAACTATAAGGCAATAACTGATAAATGGTATTTGATAAGTATTTTTAATGATTGGTTGATGAACAAGTTTTAATTGAAATGCAGGCAATCAACAACAGGTACAAAGAGACAAGAGCTATGAAAGAGCTAGTGCTGCTTACAGAATATTCCAGTGAGGCTGATGTATTTATATACCTAATTTTGAGTGCAGAATGTACATTTAACATATTAAGGATAATCTTTTTTTTTCTAAATGGTTTCTGTTGATTTCTGCTATATGGTAATGAAAAGATCTAAAATGATAGAAAAAGGTCAGGCAGATATTTATAAACTCAAGTTATGTTCTCCTTATAAATATGTGAGTTAAGTTTGGGGTCTTTTAAAGGATAAATGGTTCTTAAAATGGCCCTTGTTATGTATGGTAGGCTAGTTAGTGTAAGAACCCTGCGTACTTTCTTATTGTCTTTCAGTGACACTGGTACAGTACCTCCAGAAAGATGCCTATTTGGAGTAATGCTAAATATTGCTGCAGTTTTAGGTAAGTAATGGAAGTGGCGGGTGGTATTAACACTCAAATGAATAGTCAAATTACTGTTTTCATTTTAAAAAAATTGTATCACTGTTTATTTTCTAGTTATAATTGAGAATGTGTTACTACTAAATTATGAATTATAGTTATGTTCTTTAAAAAGAAGAAAAAAAATTTGTTATATAGTGGTAAGCATTACTGCCTGCTAAGGGGGGGGACACACCACAGGCAGAAATGTCAAACTATAAAAATACATTTTGAAGAAATATTTGTGTTGTTACTTGACTTCTTAGCTAAATAAAGGTTCCAAACACAATGAAACATACATGCTACAAAGCATGTATCTGTTTATTGTACTCCAGTGTTGTTTGGCAATAACTCTCCAGTAGAAAGTTTGATTTGGCCCTTTCTTGAAACGTGAGCGTATAAAGCAGGTTCTATTTGCTTGTGTAATTGACTGCTGTGGCTGCATGAGCCCACCTGTGGAAGCCTGAAATAAAACAATACAAGAATAAGGAGGGAAGCTTTTTGTTTGTTTTACCTATGCACATCCCATCTGGATTCTACTGTTGACTTTGATGCTGATCCTAAAAATTTTATGGATTTACTATAATAAGAATATCATGAGATACTTTCAGGACACATCAAACTTATTTTCTAAGTTTTATACTAAGTAGTTTGAGGCCCAGGAAAGGCAAATGGCTTGCTCAGGCACCCAGAGGTTCAAGTAGTTCTATGGTGTGACTATAAAAGTTCTTTAAGATTACTGCTGTTTTGTGTTCTCCTTTCAAGTTTATGTTCAAAGGACAGTCTGTGTTTCTGGGTAGACCTCACCTTTGTGTGTGAACTCGTCACTGGCATTTTATTCCCCTGGTTACTCATTACTTCATTGTTTTTCAAATTCTCTCTTGCCAGGTATTGCTACCATGTATGTTCGTTACAAACAAGTTCATGCACTGAATCCTGAAGAGAACCTAATCATCAAATTCAACAAAGCTGGCCTTGTACTTGGGATACTGAGTTGTTTAGGACTTTCTCTTGTGGCAAATTTCCAGGTTTGTTTTTTAACCAAGATGGGCATTTTCCCCATATTCTTGGATGTCTGTGGTAAAATGAAAAGCTGAACTGTTCAGTCACATGCTGCTCCTGCCTCTTTACCTAACAAAATTAAGCTGTTTGACCATTTTAAAAACAGCTACTTTAACTAGTAGAGTAATCCATATTCAATGATCTATCTGAACAAACAAGTTCTTAGGAGTGTTTGTCAATACAGTCAGGACAGACTTCATCATACTTAGTTAGAAGTTACCTCAAAAATCAGATACAACTGATAAACATTATAAGTGACACATTGCAGATCTAAAATTGGTGTTTCGTTTTTGCATTCATTCTAATTCACGTGGCCATACCAGTCCTCTGGGCTTTGTCATTTTGGATCAGATCTCTCTCTTTTGGTTATACCTCCTCCTTCAACTTTGTACATCTTAAACATTCAGACTCTTACTCATGACTTCCTTTCTGGCCCCTTCATCCACAGATTCTAGCATCACTCAAATATCCACAGGCATCCTTTCTTCCCATGTAAGGTTTTGGCACTTAAAGTGGTGAATATTATCACCTATCTTTTATCTCTCCTTTATGATTTGTAGGTAGAGGGTGCTTGGAGGAATGTTTAGCGCTGTTGTGAAAGTGGTGATGATTTACTAATTTCGCTCTTAAATATTTCTTAAGTGCTTCTGTTTCTCATTATTTTTTATTTCTTCTTCCTTTCCTACCAATTCTTTTGAAGCAATTGTTCATCTGTTTTCACTCTTACTTTCCTTCACTCAATACTCCACTTAAAAAAAAAAAAGTTCTCTGTTGTCTTCCTTAAAAGTTCTGAATAATTTACATTAAGAAAAAATAATTTGATAAACTCAGATATCTAATCTGATCAAAAGTCCTCCCTAATCTGGTTCTCTAGCCTCATTTTTATATCACTGTATTTCTAACATTGCCACTGTATATGATGCCTGCCCGTTTTTTTGTTGTTCCATAAATAAAACAGGTTTATTTAACCCCTTTACATAAGTACTTGAGCATGCTAGAAGCCTCAGTCCTAAGTAGATCCAGACCTCAGTGAGGACCACACTTTCCGAGAAAGCCTTTTTGCTAGGTCCTACTGCAGTGTATTCTGAGTTTTCTTTTTGTATTCTCTAGTCTTGGAAAGTTCATCCTTTCTATTTCTTACTGGGGTCTAATTATATTTTATTAATTAGTAGTTTTCATTTTCCTATTTATATTTTAGTATATTTCTCATTAATTCTAAGTTTAGTTGTTTGCTCACCACTGTAACTTCAGCACCTAGTTCACTACTTAATGCATGCAAGTGCTCATTATTTAGGAACATTTTGAGAAACACTGAAAGTACTAAAAAGGTTGGGGGAAAGATGTCTTAGCATTGGTTGCTTGTGTTAAAGGGAAGCACAATAATTATTAGAATGTGGAATTTTAAATATAATTTAAGTTGAATGCCTTTGAACAATAAATATGTAAAATTCAACAAAATGAATAATGGGTGGTAAGGGGTCCTCAGTGTCCACTTAGAAAAATGTTTTCCTTCTAGATTTATCCTTCAGGAGGTTTGGAAGGGAGTAATAAGCAGGAAGATATGAAGGGTTGTCATATGAAAATACCATGAGTTGGATAGCTTCAAAAAGAAACTTTAATCTCTCAAAGTCAAGGTATTAGTAGGACTGGTTCTCTTCCATGCTCTCCTATATGGCCAGCTGCTCCAGACCTTCTGCAGCTCATTCCAGCAGTTGTCAGTAACCTTAAACTCTTTTCCTTGGTTTCCCTAGTTTCTAAAATTATGAAACTAGATAGTAAGTTATAGGTTTGTTTTTAATATTTAGTTTATTTATACAAATAATGAAAGCTGATAACTACTCACATATCATTGAACTTTTCAAAATGAAAAATAATTTTCTTTTCATACAATATATGCTAATCATAATTTCCCCTCCCAGATCCTCCCTGCTTTTCCACCCATCTAACTGTCTAACTTCATAGCTTCTTTCTGTTTGTAGAAAACAAACAGGCAAAAGAAAACAACAAAAACAAATGAACCAGAATAAAACAAACAGAAAAAGTAGGAGAAACACACACACATCATAAAGCCATTTAAACACACAAAATGGCATTTAAACACAAAAAAGACTAGTAAGGTTTTAAAAAAAAAAAGTCCATTATGAGACAAAAAAAAAAAATCTCTAAAATCCCATTGAGTTTGTTTTGTGTTGGTCATCTACTACAAAGCAGGGGGCCCTGCCCTTAAGTATGCCTTGTATACCTAGCAGACTCCACTGGAGAAAATTAAGTTTTCTTTTGTGAGCAGTTGTTAATTTGAGATAGCTTAATGGTTAAGGATGGGGGCACATGTCTACTCTCTTAGTGCTAGAACCCATCTAGCTTGGACCTGTGCAAGGCCTTTGCATGTTGCCAACGTGAATTCGTTGTGTGCCAGTTCTGTTGTGTCTGGAAAGCACTGGTTCCTTGATTTCTTCTATCCCCTCTGGCTCATTTTACTTTATACTCTCTTTATGTCTCCTCCTCTGCAACACTCCCTGACCCCTGAGGGAAGGGGTTTGATGAAGAGATCCTATTTAGGATTTAGTGTTTCAAGGTCTCTTACTCTCTGCATATTGGCCAATTGTGGGTCTCAGTATTCCTTCCCATCTCCTAAAGGAGGAAGCTTCTCTAATTATAGCTGAGTGAGACACTGACCTAAGAATATAGCAAAATGTCATTAAGAGTCATTTTATTGCTATGTCCCTTTAGTGGAACAGTAGTATTTGGTTTTCTCCTAGGCCCATGACCAATCTAATCTCAGGTTTTTGGCCACCCAAACAGTGTCAGGTATGGGTTCCATCTAATGAAGTGGGCTTTAAGTCGAATCAGCTAGTCGTTGGTTGCTCCTACAACTTTTGTGCCACTATTGATCCAGTGTATCTTGCAGGCAGGTCACCATTGTAGGATGAAGGATTTGCAGCTGGGTTGGTGTTTACATCTCTCCTTAGGAGGCATGCAGAGTACCATCCAGCACTATGAACACTAGTCAATAACTGTAAAGGCTCTAGTTAGGCAACAGCATGGCTTCTCCATGTTCAATGAGACTTGTAGATGTTGTCTTTAGCAATAAGACCTTACCATCAGTTTGTGGAGAGCAATCATTTGCTTTGGCAATAGTCTGAGTTGTTTGGGGCTTCTCATTGGGCTCTGTAAGCCAACAACTCAATTAGATATAACCCATTCATGGCACTGAAGGTTTCACTTGATGGCAAGATATCTTCTTGGGGTTTTGTCTCCCCCTGTTATTTGATGATTCTATGTAGATTTCTTTCATATATGTATATATTTTAAGAAGCTTCTACTGTAGTAGGTTTCTGTAAGACCCCTTCAAATGGCTGTTGGTGTTAGCTGTCCCTCCTTACCTTCCTTTCTTCCGTTTCCATTTAATTTTATACACCCTCTATTTCAATTTTTAATACAGCAGATACTTTCCCTCTGTTCTTTAGTTTTTGCCTTTAATTCAATGATTTTGTTAAGGAATTATATAATGACATTGGTTGTGCTGTGTCTATATTTAGCTTTACCACATAAAATATCCAAGCCTTCAAGCAAGTAGCCTACTCTCTCATTAAGAAAAGAAACTGCTGCCTTTGGGAGATCAAACTCTCTGATTTCTGTACATTGAGAGTCACTTGTAGCAAATCAACTGCATTTGTGGATTATACAGCTGACAAAAAAAAGGAAACTGGCCCCTGCCCTCCCTTTGTTTTCTTAGTCATTATGCTCCCTCTGAGCCAAGGATTGGATTTGCCTTTTCTACTACAGGAAGTACAAATACCACTAATTAGAAACAAACAAACAAGGATTCAACAAAAATTTGATTTAAAAATTTGATTATAGAAATTTGATATTGCTGGTTGTTCCTTTTAAACAGATGGAACACAAGATGTTAGAAATTGAAAATAAGTAAATAAAGGGAAGACACTGTAACTTATAATAATCACGGTGGAATAATCAATACAAACTAATAATAATACCTGTGGCATAGTCAATAACAAATTAGTGTCATGAAGGCCTTAAATTACATTTAAATTTAGACTCTCTTCCCCTGATATCCTGAGCTCTCTGCTTTTAACCTACTTGCCTTTTTCTATTATTATTACCGTTTGTACCTTACTATAGAATATCCTTATTTCTGAAGTTTTTTATTTATTTTGTGTATCTTCACTAGAACATAAACTGTGAGGGCTGAGTGTTTGTTTCATTCATTTGCATATTAATAACTCTAAAAAAATATTTGACACCCAATAGGACCCAATCAGAAATGTTACATAAGTCAAAAAATAACCAAAACTCATGAATACTTGTTACCATTGTAATTGTTGGTAAATGAAGTCATCTGGTTTCACTATAATCTTCCAGTGCTTTGGGGAAATGATCTTGGAATCCACAGAGCTTGTCCACTCAGCAAATGCTCTATTGAATTGTGTGGCTTGTGCCTTTAAATGATATATTGATGATGTGTATAAGTTTCTCTCATTGACTGACTCCTTTTTTCTGCTTCTCAGAAATCAACACTATTTGTTGCACATGTATGTGGAGCTGTGCTTGCCTTTAGTATGGGTTCATTATACATGTTTGTTCAGACCATCCTTTCCTACCAAATGCAACCTAAAATTCACAGCAAACAAGTCTTCTGGGTCAGACTGCTGTTGGTTATCTGGTGTGGAGTAAGTGCACTTAGCAGTATCCTTTGTTGTAAAGTGTGGTTTATTATGCAAAGAGAATAGAAGAACAAAACAAGTGAGTAAAATAGGTACAATGTAAGTACCAATTTGTTAATTTTAATATTTTTAGATTATTTTATGTGTATGGGTGTTTTACCTACATGTATGTATGTGTACCTTATGTACACCTAGCACCAGTATCAGAAGAGGGTATCAGATACCATGGAATTGAATTTATGGATGGTTGTGAGATACCATGTGGGTTTGGGGAATTGAATCTTGGTCCTCTGTAAAAGCAACGTATTCTTTTAACTGCTGAGGCATTACTCCAGCACCACTCACTCCCCACCTCTCCCCTCTTTAAAGTCACTCTAGGCTAATGAAAGTTACACATTTGTACATGAAATTAAGACTGAAATCAAGTAATTGTGCCAGGAACAAAAATAATGTTTAGTATAGTCATGCTTAAGGAAAATAGAGAGTTATTGTGCTCATCACAGAAAATTATTCAGTGGAAATTTATTGTAGAGCTTCTGCTTCTTGATCAGAGAGGAAAGGTCATGATGATGGTGATGTTAACTATTTCCTGGGGGCCCTCTGGATAGATCTTTAGTTTTAATACTGCCATATGGCATAAATAGAAATAGAATTGGAACATAGCAACAAATGGGCAAGCTAGCTTTTAAAATGATTTCATTGTTGTTGTTGTTAGGATTTACAAGTTTAAACCCTCAGGTCTCTGAGATTCTTCCTTGACTTTTTTATAGTGATGACTTGCTCATCAATTTTGTACAGTAGTGATTTTGGTGCTGATATAGTACAGAAACTACACTGGAACCCTGAGGACAAAGTAAGAGCTTAAAGTCTATCAAAAGTATGTGTCGTGTGTGTGTGCAATTTTTTGAGGATTTATTTTCTTTTTAAATTTAACTTTATTTGTATGTATCTGTACATCATATATACATGGATGCCTGTACAGGCCAGAAGAGGGCATAGGATTCCTTGGAGCTATATTTACATGCAAATATGAATTGTCCAACATTGGAGCTTGGAACCAAACTTGATTCCTCTAAAAGAGCAGCAAGCACTCTTAACCATTGAACCATCTCTCCAACCCTGTGTCATATATGTTGTAAGTTAGTGTACAAACTCTAGAATTAGACCTTATGAAATCTTATAGTATGCATTCTTGAACTTTTCCTAATGTCATTTTATAAATTTTATGGAGATACATACACATTTATGCACACTTTGTGTGCACGCAGTAGAGAGAAAGTGAGCGTGCACGTGTGTGTGTGCATGTACACTTGAAAGCTAGAGTACAGTCTCAGGTGTTATTCCTCAGGTGTTCCAGCTTGGTTTTTGAGACAGACAGAACCTCTCACTACCCAGGGCTTGCTGACATGGCTGTGATGTCTGGCCAACAAGCCCAAGCTCAAATAATCTGCCTGGTTCCACTTCCACAGTTCTAGGGCCAGAAGCATGCACCATTACACTGGCTTTTTCTGTGGTTCTGGGGAGAGAATGAAGGTCCTCATGTTTGCACATCAAGCACTACCAACTGAGCATCTCCCCATGCTCCCTCCATGTATACTTCTTAAAGATTTACAGTGATGGGGATCAAACAAAAGGTCTGTACAAGCTAGGCACAACTTGTTTTGTTGTGTTTTTGTGGGGGAGGGGTGTGTTTTTAATTTCACTCTATGGTCTGGCTGACCTTAAATCTGTGAGCTTCACTCAGCCTCCTAACTGTAAGGATTACATGTGTTGATTTATGAATCTGAGACAGAAGTAACTCCTTGGTTGTATAATGGAGAGTCTCTTTTGTCTTGGTTATTTAGTGGAAATTATATTTAATCTAAGTGAAAAATCAGACATCTAGTATGGTTTCGGAGGTGTATTCCTCATAGTTGCTGCAATTCTCAAAACACATTCAAAACACTCAGGTTGATTTTCAGAAAGAAGATTGATCTATAAGAATTTGATGTTGCTTAGTTTGAGAAATACTGTAGAGTATTTGAATAAAACTTCACAAAACTATCCTGTTTTTCCTCTTTGATTCAAGGGTTATGTGCTTCACATGGTCACTACTGCAGCAGAATGGTCTATGTCATTTTCCTTCTTTGGATTTTTCCTGACTTACATTCGTGATTTTCAGGTAAGAAAATAGTTTTAATTTCATTCAATAAAGCTTCATGTGGACTACCAGAATATTTCATTGGCTGATTCCCTGTCCTTTTTGAAAATTAGCAGTTTAATATCTGTCACCAGAGACAGTAATACAAGAAGAGGAACTTCTGGTGAAATTATTTCTCAGTGTGTTGCAAGTTAATTTCAGCCTTGATAATCTGAAGAAATTCTTCAATAGACTTCTGTAATCTGTGTGCATTCACATACACCCAGCCCTGCCACATAGGCTTACAAAAAACTACAAAGAAAACCAGGAAACTTACTGAGGCAAGAAGGTGATTTTCCCATTCCATGTGGTGCTCAGGCTGATGCCTGTGGCAATGACTTCCTGTTCCCTGTTAGATCCATTTTTATCTCTGACTTCATAAAGGAGACTGTGGAGCATAGTGAAGAGATAGTCTCTCATAAGGACCAAACTTCTCTATATAATTTTCTTTTCTGTTCCAGAAAATTACTTTACGGGTGGAAGCCAATTTACATGGATTAACCCTTTATGACACTGCACCTTGCCCTGTAACCAATGAAAGAACACCGCTGCTTTCCAGAGACTTTTAATGAGGGGAAAAAATACTTCTGTGATAATTATGATTCTCAGGGATTTGAGAAAGATGCACAAAAACTTGCTCATTATACTCTGACGATTTGAATCAGTTAATCAAGGCTGACATTGACATTAATGAAAGATGATAATCAGGAGAAATGTAATAAGCCATCTGATAAGTTTTCTTAAAGATGTCATTAAGGAGATTACCTAGAAATATTTATGCCTATACTAATTTTTTTTATCTCAGAAAATAAAACCAAAGGATAATACCATTGTAGTGTTTGCTACTTTGTCGAAGAAAAACAGACTAAAGAACACCAAGTTGTATCACTGGCCTTAAATATTTTGTAAGTCATTTTAAAAGTGTCTTTGTTAGGAACACTTTAATGAGAAACATTTTCCATGATCTATAACAATCAGCATTGGTCAGTAGATAAATTACAGTCTGGGTTTGATGTTGAAATGTTACTTTATTAAGGCATTCTTACAGGGATTTAACATGTGTTGTAATCATCCCCTCCTCCCTGTAAATAGGAGATGGCCTGAGTTCTTTGATGGCTTAAATTTTGCACACACAAAGTCAGTGGGTATTTATTTGATTCTGGACATAGGAGTAATAACAGATGTGTCATACATGCTTGCAATAACTTCAAAGATTCTGGTCTCTAAGATTTGATTTTTAATTGCCAGTGAAACAGAGGTATCTGTTACAAATATTCTACCATCTTGTTCAATATGTGGGACCCACATAGTGGAAAGAAAGAAAAGACTCCTACCAGTTATCCTCTGACCTCCATATGCACATGATAATAAATAAATTCGGGTTGATGTTCCTAAATAATTTAAGATTGCAAAGTTTTAAACAAAAGTAGATATGATTAATAACAAATAAAAGTTACTCTGCACTACACCTAGGAGCTTCTTTGCTTTTCATTTATAGAAAATCATAATTACTAGTTAAAGTAGTTTTGAGTAGAAACTCAGCCTTTTTACTGGAGATTGATCTTTTTAAAACCTAGATCTTGAGACCAAAATCCAAACTAAAAACCTAAGTATAAGATAATAGTGATAAATGAAACTTTTTCTCTCCTCATGCAAATGATTGTAAAGTTTTTATTTAGATCTCTGTATGGAGGATAGTTTCTAGATCCCCATTAAGATTAAAAGGGAGGAAATAGTTGACCTAGAAAGTGCCCAGAGTCTAACGAGGTTGTAAAAGAATCTTTGATGAATTCTCACAGTTTATATTTTAAAAAAGATGGGACTGAGACCAGAAGAAAAGATGGCGAGAAAAGTTTTAAATGTGTCAAGGAAACTGTTTATATGACAGAACTGTAGACTTCAATTATAAGTTATTAAATACAAAAATCAGTAACTATTTTTGAAGAAATTTCTTAAACCAATGGAGAAATGGAGTATTGACCTGTGCCAAGCAACGGTGAACAAGGGAGACATTTCAGTAAACACGTGTCGATTGACTGTTGCTACTACTAGAACAAATTGCATACAAATTATGCAAAGCTACTAAAGCTGTTGAAGAATCATGCTGTAATCACACAAGAAAATTACCTTTTCCTGTGGTTTCTCTCTACCAGTAAGTCAAGTTATGAAGTATCCATGATATGATGAGAAAGAAAGTGATAGAGTGAGAATGTATGAAGGTAAATGTGAGGAAGGTAGTTAAGAGGAAAACATAGACTTGTTACAGTTACCCCTTTTCAGACTATTTAAAAACCTGAGAGATATACTTCATCCAATAAAGAAATTGTTTTAAGATGAAAAGTTGTTAGTTTGATAGTGTTTATATTCTGCTAGTTAACATGTACCTTTGAAGTAACAATGACTACAAACATGGATAAACTTAAAGATGGGATTGTAAACCAAGAGAAATGTGGGATGTTGTTTTCTATCTTAAGAGATGATAGACAGTGACTCTCTTCCTCAGTATATCACCCCTGCCAGTACTGCCAAATACATGTGTGGATTAACACATAAGAAAAATATTTTTCTTTAATTCCACTTTGTGTGTGTGTGTGTGGGGGGGGGTGTCAAATACTTAGCTTTCCAGTTATGAAATCTGAAAGTAATAACCTTGGCAGGTATTGAGAGTGAAATCTTATTTCCTTTTTGTCTTGAAAACACAGAGAGACTACTATCTGTAGCGACCTCACAATTTTATGTAGGCATGGGATTGCATTATAGAAAGTTTAATGAATGTATTCTAGATTTAGATTTTAAAAAATCAGGAATACTCTTTCCTAATGTTTTATGTCTGTTGGATATTGTTGACAGCATTATAAAAGATTACAGAATCACAAGGCCAAAGTAACCTAATCTGCTTTACTTTTTTACTTTCATTTTTTAGATTATTGTATAATTGCATCATTTCTCCCTTCCCTTTCCTCCTTCCAGACTATACCATATATGCTTCCTTTCTTCAAATTCATGGCCTCTTTTCTCATTAATTGTTGTTACAAGCCTCTATGTGTGTGTTTATTCCTAAATCTGTAAGTATAGCCTACTCTGTCTGTATAATGTTATTTTTATGTGTCCTTTCAGGGCTGACCATTTGGTATTGGATAACCAGTTAATGTGCTGTTCTCTAGGGAAGACCATTTCTCCCATTCTCAGCAAATTTACTTTTGATCAAACTTTAAAACATAAAACTTGAGATTTAATATCATTTAGGACATTAATATAAGATTATGTTATAATAAAATTATTTTGTATATTTCTGGAATGGTGTCATGTAGGCATTTCAGCAATGTTTGAAGAGAAATTTTCTTCTCTCTTTTACAGTGACCAGTATAGGCTTACTACAAACTAAAATGTCAGAAAATACTGGCCAATAAGATCATGGAACTCCCATCATGTACATATAGCGTCTTTGCAGGGTATACTGATTTATTAGGAAGGAAATAATGTAGAACAAACCTAAAACAAAGAAAAAAATCTGAGACATTTTTGAGAGTCTTGCAGTATATTCCAACCCATTCTGAAACTGGTGATGTAGAACAAGCTGGACCCAAACTCAGGATTTCCTTAGTCTGCCAAGTGATAGGATTGTTGGTTCATACTCCCATGCTTGTCTGTTAAGGTTGTTTAAGCAACTGTACTCAACACAGATGCCTATTAATTAACTAAAAAAAGAAAAATATTATCCTGAGATACTTAAAGCCAAAGACATAAGTGGAATATAAAGAAAATCCCCAGGTATCCTAAATTTTGTAATAATGATATAGTATACAGAGACATTTATTGTTTAAAAACTGACAGGTCACCTGAAAGACTAAACAGTTTCCAATAGAGTCTCAACAGTACACAAAGGAAGCCCAGCGTAATCACAGTAGCAACAGAAACCCATAGTAGTAATCACAGAATAAGGCAAGTCCATCTGTAGCAACAGAGGCCAACTCCTGCAACTGCAGTCAGATTGCTTCTGATCTCCACACATTGAAGCCTGACAAGGGAAGGGCTTACTGATTTCTGGAGGTAACAATTTTTTATACATGTGTCATTTGTAGAAAATGTTTGACACAAAGTTAAAAAGAAAAGAATGCAAGGCATGTAAAAGAGCAGAAAACATTGATCTAAAGAGGAATCTTCGTAAACTAATAGAGATTAATAACAGTGATAAAATATTTAGGAAAGTGATTATGAAGTCATAAAATTGTATCACAGACATGGAAAATTAAAATGCAGCTCTAGAACTGAATATAATCTAACACAACCCAAGAATTATCAATAAACTTTAAGACAGAAGGGTTGAAAGTATATAAGGTAATTATCATTAAGGAAAAATAGTGAAAATAGAAATAGAGTATCTGAGATTTAGAGGTCAAATCAAATACTTTACCATTTTTATGATGTGAGAGGAAGAAACTGAAAGAATGATACAGAAAAGGTTTTCAGTAGCTGTCAACTAGGGACTTTGTTGAAATTGATAGGAATTGATAGATACAAATTTTCAGGTTAATACTACATCAGATTCTGCTCATCAGATCCAATGGTCAGTGTCCTTAAAGAAGACAGACAGATACAAAGACATGGAAAAGAAGGTCTTGTGAAGATAGAGGCAGAAATGGGAAAGACACAGCTGCAAGCCAAAGAGTGCTTGATTGCTGGCAGCCAGATGGCAGGAGTAGAAAGAATGTCTTCCTATAGTGCTTTCAAAGGAAACCCTAAGAATTTATCCTCTAAAGTTTAGAGACTTTTTTTTATATTTTAAGCAACCTGCCATATATCAATTTATCATGGGATCCTATAAGAAAACCCATTGAATTAAAAGGAAAGTTAATGTTTAATATCAAAAAATCAAAAGAGGTAGGCTTCCCCAGAAGAGCAGAACCGTGTGTGTGTGTGTGTGTGTGTGTGTGTGTGTGTGTGTTATATAATTTAAAATTTTAATTTAAAAAGTTACTGAGAACCAAGACATAAGGTCTAGATAGTAAGTAAAACAGTGGCTATCTGCATGCTGGAAACTTCACAGTGCCAGGTGCCTTTGAAGGAATGAAAGATTCATGGAGAGACATTGGTTTTCAGTCCACTTTGGAAGCCCAGAAAATTTGGAGTATGAGATCCATGAAGGCAGACTAGCAAGCAGCACTAATTTTTCTTTGGAATTCTTTGTTTTGGGACTGCCTGCCAAAAGATGATACCCACTCAGATCTCATTAAATGTAACAATCAAGATTAAATTTAGGGGGTGTGGTGGTTTGAAAGAAAGTGGCCCCCAAAGGCAGTGGCACTATTAGGAGGTGTGGCCCTGTTGGAGGGTCTTGTTAGAGGAAATGTATTAGTGTGAAGGTGGGCTTTGAGGTCTTATATGTGCTCAAGCCATGCCCAATGAGACAGTTCACTTCCTATTGCCTGCAGGAGATGTCTCTTAGCTCCTTCTCCAGCACCATGTCTGCCTGCACAACACCATGTCCAGCCATGATGATAATGGACTGAGCCTCTGATCTATAAGCCACCCAATTAAATGTTTTTCTTTATAAGAGTTGGGGTCATGGTGTCTCTTCACAGAAATAGAAACCCTAAGACTGGAGGGCGTCACCACATAAACTGCTTACTGCATAATGATAGCAAAGATAAGTAATGAATATCTTTATACCAATAAATTGAGTGACTTACTTGGCTTGAACAAATGCCTTTTGAAACACAATTTGTTAGTGCCTTGCTGAAGGAAGTAGATCTAAAAAGTCTGCATACTTTCTGGAAAACTGAATTGGTAATCATAAACCTTGCCAAAAAGAACATTTTCATTGTTGAACAGAGAATTCTTCCAAATATTTAGGTTACAAGTAATATTAAACTGTACATAGACTCTACCTAGGCACACAGTTAATTATGGTCTAAATGCATTATATGAAAAATACCAGAATTCCACAATTGGTAGGTTTACATTTTTTACTGTTATGTGTCACTTGAAATCTTGTATTATCTCCCCTGCATATAAATCCCTGAATCATGCTGTATATTTTAACTTTAGTGGATGTCCTATTTGTCAAATGCAATCCTTGTGATTGAGGAACCTTTTCTTTATTGGATTTGGCTCAAAATCATAAGTGCAATAGTACAAGCAATTTGGACTTGTTAAACTCCATAAGTTATATCCTTTATGTAATAACATGAAAGAAAGTTCATGACTTAATGAGAAAAGAATACTGAGGTTGGTAGGAACAAGTCTATTCATGATATTGTGAAGAAGAAACAAGCCTTGCTAGTTTTGGTTTTTCTTCAGACTAAAAGTTATAGCTATGGTGCATGACTTTAAGTAGAAGAGTCTATAAATTTGTGTACATAGTGGATAATAAAACAGTTTATATAAGGTTCAGAACTGTTTTCAGATATCCAGTGGAGATCTTGGAATGTATCCCTAAAAGATACTAACTAAAAGATGAAGGTAGCTTTTATTCATTTGTGTTTTCCTTTATTTTAAACTTTGGTTTTGAAATAATTATGTACACTGTAGAAAGTTGCCAAATAGTTTGGAATCCCATTTATTTTTCACCTGTTATCTCCTAGTTGTAATGTTTTATGTAACTATTTGTCTTAGTTGGGGTTTCTGTTTCTGTGAAGAGACTACAACAGCGCTTATAAAGCACCTCTCCTACCCCCTCTTTGTCTCAGCTGCCAAGTCCCACAGGCACTCCCTGGAAACATGCAGGCCACTCCAGCCAGGGAATCAGAAAGGCAATCTTACTCTCCCTCCTCCCTTCCAATTCCAGTTCCTCAGTCTTACCAACAACATTGTAACAGACTGTATGTGGTCTCCCTCACTGGTGGCACACCCAGATGGTTTCTCCTTTCAACTCTCTCAGCCCATACCCATTCCTTAGTGTCAGTTCCCAATCCCCAGAAACACATTCTGCCAGATTCCAAGTGGCCACACCTGGCAGGATCTAATGCCCTACCCAGCAACCCATAGAAAACACACTTCTAAGAACCAGAAAAGGCAAAAGAAACCAAGGAGGAGAACACCCACAAAACCCCTACAAGATATCAGCACATAGAACTATAATCCTCCCCAAACCAGATGCCTAGACTCCAGCATAAAAACACAACGCAGAACCACCATAAGAGCCCAACAATCAAACTACAGTAGGCCCTGTGGTAATGCAATATAGCTAAAGCACAGGATAAGGACTTGAAAATAGCCTTTAGGAATATGTTAGAGGTTCTTAAAGAGGATATGAATAAATTCAGAATCTATGAAAATAGAATCTATGAAAATAAAAACAGAATCTATGAAAACACGAACAGTGGACTGTAGTCAAAGTATCATTGTTTGCAGATAGGATTGCATACACAAGTAACCATAAAAATTCCACTAGGAAACTCCTACAGATGATAAACTCTTTCCGCAAAGTAGAGGATACAAAATTAAAATAAAAAATTGATGGGGAATGTACTGTGTAATTTTATCTTGTTGATTATTGAATAAAATATTGTTTGGCCAATGAGACAGCAAGTTAGATGGGACTAGGAGTCAAAGAGGATTCTGGGAAATGTAGTAGAGACGTGGTGATCCAGGCAGGAAGTGACATAGCAAGGAGACTCATATTTAAGCGAAGGAGAAACAGGAAGGGTCCCTTTTCCCCTTGCTCCTCCAGAAGCACAATGCGATCCAACAGCAAGGAGGGACGCCAATAAGGCGTCCGATAAGATAAGTCTTATAAAATATATAGATTTATAATAATTAAGACTGAGCTAACAGATGAGGAATCCTAGTCATTGGCCAAGCAGCTTTGAACGTAATACAAGTCTCTGTGTATTCATTTGGTCCCTAACTTGGGCGGGCGGATGGCGTAAAGCCCACATGTGGCAGTGGGGCTCGGCGGCTTTTGGCAGAAAGATTTATCGTAACAAAAAGTCGGTCACAAAGCTGGACTATACCTTTTATTACAGCCTATAAAAATGCATTATCTTGGGGCAATTTAAGAAAACAAGTGGAAGACTTAAATTGAACAAAAACTTTTAAGATACTGAAGAAATTGAAGATAACAGAATATGAAAAGATCTCCCATGCTCATGGATCAGTAGGATTAATTTAGTGAAAAATGACTATCCTACCAAAAGCAATCTACAGATTCAATGCAATTCCTACCAAATTGCAGCATATAACTGAAAGGACAACTTTTAACTTTGTATAGTATCATAGTTAGGATTATTATTGCTATGATAATGATAAACACCATTACCCAAATCAAGCTGGGGAGGAAAAGGTTTATTTGGCTTATATTTCCACATCATACCCCATCACTGTAGGATGTCTAGATGGGAAGTCAAGCACCCCAGGAACCTGGAAGCAGGGCCTGATACAGAGGCCATGAATGGCCTGCTGCCTACTAGCTTGCTCCACGTATGGTGCTCAACCTGCTTTCTTAGAGAACCCAGTTCCACCAGATGGGGGTGGCCCCATCCACAATGGGATGCACCCCTCCCACATCTGTCACTAATATCCCACAGGCTTACCTATAACCGATTTATGGAGACTTTTTCTCAGTTGAGGAACCCTCTACTCAAATAACTCTAGCTTGTGTTAACACTCACCAGCATATGTGGAAACACAAAAGCAAAAGCAGAATATTTTAAATACTCCTGAATAATAAAAGAATTGATGAGGTTAGCACCATCACAAATCTCAAATTGTACTAGTTATAAAAACAGCGTGGTATTGGCAGAAAACAAACATGTTTTTTAATGGAATAGAAGTTTACACACAGACCTATACCTATGGATTCCTGATGTTTTTTTTTTTTCTTTTAATAAAGAAACAAGAATTACAATTGAAGAAAAATACATCATCAACGTATGCACTGGCCTACTTGAATAGCTGCATGTAAAAGTACCCAAATAGATCTATTACCTTTTATAAAAGTCAATTCCAAATGGATCAAAGACCTCAACTTAAGACCATTTACACTGAATATGATAGGAGAGATATGAGGAATATTCTTAACTCCTTAGAACAGGAAAAGACTTCCTGTTCAGAACACCAATAAAACAGACACACACACACAAAAAAAAAACTCTATCCATAAACATGACCTATGAAACTGTAACTTCTGTACAGCAAAGTACACTATTGTTCAGACAAAGCACTGACTGTTGTGATTTTTAAAAAGTGGCACAAGAGAGAAGGATGCCATGTGACAGAGGGTTTTTTTTGGGGGGGGGACTATAAAGAGGGGAGAGCAGAAACCAGCCTCCAGGGACAGAAGCAGGGGGACAGATGAGAGAGAGGCTGAGAGGAGCAAACAGAGAGGGACAGAAAGAATGAGAGAGAGAATAGAGGTGGGCAGGGCCCTTTTAAAAGTGAACATAGTGATTAGGCACAAGTGGTGCTCTTAGTGGCAGCAGCTGAGGTTGTATCCTGTCAGAACTCCAAAGGCAGGCCAGTACAAATGCCTAAATACCAACACAGGCTATGCAATGGGAAAAGATTTTTTTACCAAATACACATCTGATAGAGTGCTAGTATCTAAGACATACTAGCACTCAAGAAAACAACCCAATTAACAAATGAGATACAGATATAAACAAAATTCTCCAAAGAGGAAACAGAAATGGCTGTGAAGGACTTAAAAAGAAAATTTCAACATCCTTAGTCATCAGGGAATGCAAATGAAAACTGGCTTGAGATTCTTCTATTTTACACCAATCAGAATGAACAAGATCAAAATAATTGACAGCTTTTGCTGGTAAGGTTATGAATTAAAGGCAGCACTCAACTATTGCTGGTGAAGTGGAAGCTTGCACAACCACTATGGAAATCACTGTTGCAGTTCCTCGGGAAGAAAGGATTCACTCTACCCCAAGATGCAGCTAAATCTCATGGGCATATATCCAAATGGTGCTTCATCTCATTACAGAGACACTTGGTCAACCACTGTCTTTGCTGCTCTACTCATAATAGTCAGAAATTAGAAATAGACTAGATGTTCATTGATGGGTAAGTGGATAAAGAATATATGGTATATTTGCAAATGATATATTACTGAGTTGTTAAAAAATAAACATGAAATTCTCAGGTAAATGGATGGATTTAGAAAAAATAGCATCCTGAGTAAGGTAACCCAAACACAGAAAGACAAATATGGAATATAGTCTCATATGTGGATATTAGCTATTAAGTTTTCAATAAGCAAGCTACAATCCATGTAACCACAGAGATTAGGTGTAGAGTAAGGGACTAAGGGGAGGCATGGATCATCCTTGGATGGGAGAAATAGAATTTATAGCTATGAATGGAAGAGGGCTAGTGGAAGAACAAGAAGGTGAAATGGGAAGAGGAAAGGAAGAGAGGGTAAGGGAAGAAATAGAGAAAGGGACAGCTAAAACTAAGGGCCATTGGAAGTGTCTTTTGGAAATCTAATAGCTTCTGGGTAACTGTTCTTGCTAACTGAGGTGTGTAATCCAGGATTTGGTTTAGTACTAAAAGCTCACCATGAGAAAGACTTGGGATGGCACTCAGCTCCTGAACACAGTGTCTTCGCCAGTCAGCTAATAAAGAATTTCTATTGGCTAAAACCCATGTCTGAGTCACCTTCTCTGGTGGATGCCCCACAACATGAAAACCTGACAAAATGGGAACAAACAAAAATGTAGTTCATAGTTCCAGGAAAGCCCCTGAGTTAAAAGTTCCTAGAGTACTAAACTTTCTTTTTGAATTATGTAGTTCTGTGTTGTAATTTGAAAGAAAATGACCCCACAGGGAATGGCACTATTAGGAGATATGCCCTTTTTTGGAGTAGGTATAACTTTGTTGGAGGAAGTGTGTCACTGTGGGGTGGGTTTTGAGGTCCCTTTTGCTCAGAGTGACACAGTCTACTTCTGTTGCCTTCTGATCAATATGTATGCAGAACCATGCCTGCCTGTATACTGCCATGCTTCTCACCATGGTAATAATGAAAAGTACCTCTAAAGCAAGCAACTCCAGGTAAATGTTTTACCTTATAAGAGTTCTTGTGGTCATAGAATCTCTTCACAGCAATAGAAACCCCAAGAAGGAAGTTGGTAACAGGGACTGGGGTATTGCTGTGACAGGATGAATCATCTTTTTTGTTTGGAGGAAATTGGACTTTGTTACTTTGGGTTATGAAAGCAGTAGAATGGTTTAAGCACTGCTTAATGGGCCATACTAATAGGAGCATGGAAGGCAGTGGTGCTAAGAATTATTGAAACTGTCATGAGCTTAGTCAAAAGGTTTCAGAGCAAAATTTTAATATGTTGCCTAGAGATTGTTTCTTGTGAAATTTTGGTGAGAGATATGGCTGTTTTTTGCCATTGTCTGAGGAGTGTGCCTGAGGCTAAAATAAGGAGTTTGGGATTAATTTCATGGACAGAGGAAATCTTAAAACAGCCGAGTATAGACACTGCCTTATGGTTATTAATGGTAACTATAAAATGAAGATTAATAATGAAAAGGAACAATCTGAGCAAATAAAAATGCAAAATGTACAGATTGAGTAATGGGGGACCAAGAAGTGTAAGGCAGCTAAATCTGTGAGATAGACAGATTAAGAAATGGAATAAAGGGAGTGGTTCATCCCACCCAGCTAAGTTTCCACCTTGTGAAAAGGGACTAAAGAAAAGCTTATAGTTGGGTGTGGTGGTGCATGCATTTAAGCCCAGCAATGGGAAAGCAGAGGATGGCAGATCTCTTGAGTTTGAGGCCAGCCTATCTAGAGATCAGTTTCAGGAAAGCCAAGCTTAGTCAGTGAAGGACAGAAAGCTGGTGAAGGTGTAATTGAATAAGGCAGCCATGTTTCAGCCTGAGTAAACAGCAGAACTTGGCAGCTTCAACCATGTCATTTTGGAGTTAAGGAGAAAAGAAGGGCTATATATTTGCCCCCAAGTCTAAGGAAAGCTGCTGAAGCAAGGCGTGTGTCAGGGGTGTCCCTGAATGAAGGCCTAGAAAAGCCATTGCATGAAACTGTGAACTTGAAACCTGGATTGCTTTGGTGACCCCAAGATGTTACAAATGCCAAAGTCATGGGATACCTGCCAAGGAGAACTGCTAACAGGGAGTGGAACCAGCCCAAGAGAAAGAAGCATGTTGTGTGTTGCAGTCAACAAAGCTGAACTGAGTTGGAGATATGAAGAACATTTCAACAGAGACACGAAGATGCAGAGTTTGGAGTTTGTCCCGCTGGTTTTAAGTCTTCCTTTGGTCCAGTACTTCCATACTATGCTCCTTTTTCTGGATTTTCAAATGGTACCGTAACCACGCTTCCTAAGAGCTGGCTACAGGTGTGCCTGACACACCTGTCAGGGCGTGCTCAAGGTGAGGTCAAGATGACATGTGATATATTTTTAACGGGCTGCAAGGCACATGGGGGCCCTTCTGTCTGGCCTGCCTGCCTTGCTGTCCCTGGCACACTCTAGCTTGCGTTTGGCTGGTGTTTATATGAATAAAGATATCATAACCTTATGGACTACAGGTCATTTTGCAATAGTAATGTATACCCTGTGTTGGAAGTATGTGATTTTTTAAAAAAAAAATTATTTTACAGGGGGTTACAGTTAAGAGATTGCTTGAATCTTAGAGGAGACTTTGAATCTTGGATGTATAAACATTGTTGAGTCTGTTAGAGACTATAGGGAAGTTTGAAGTTGAACTAAATGCATGTTGTGTTATGATACTGTTACAAGCTTATGGAGGCCAGGGAGTGGAATGTGGTGGTTTGAATATAATTGGCCCCCATAATCTCATAGGGAATGACATCAGTAAGAGGTGTAGCTTTGTTGGAGTGGGTATGATCTTGTTGGAGGAAATATGTCACTTTGGAGTAGGCTGTTAGGTTTTCTATGCTCAGGATTCTGCCCAGTATCTCAGTCAACTTCCTGTTGCCTGTAAGATGTAGGACTCTCAGCTACCTCTCCTGTATCATGTCTTCTGGCATGTCACCATGCTCCTAGTCATGTCAGTAATGGACTGAACCTCTGAAACTGTAAGCAAATCACTCCAATCAAATGTTTTACTTTATAAGAGTTGCTATGGTCATGGTGTCTCTTCAGAGCAATAAAATCCCTACATCCTGCTATTTTTTTGTTTTTATGTATGTGTATATTAACCTGTCATTAGATGTGTAATTGGTAAAGATTTTTTCCCAGTGTGTATTCTGGCACTACATCCAGATGATTATTTCCTTTGCCATACAGTAACATTCAATTTCATAAAGTCTGATTTATTGATTGTTGATCCTATTGCCTATGCTATTGGTGTCCTGTTCAGAAAGTCATTTACTGTGCCATAGTTCAAGCCTGTTCCTCATTTTATCTTCTATCACATTAAGGGAATCTGGCCATTTTTTTTTTTTAGTTCAAATTAGGAACAAGCTTGCTTCACATGTCAATCCCTTCTCCCTCTCCCTCCCCTCCCCCCCAGGCCTCTCCCCAACCCACCTCCTGTTCCCCACCCCATCCTCCCTTCACTCCCCAGCAGAGTAGGGCCCTCGATGTGGGCTCCCCAAAGTCCACCACATCATCCTGGGCCAGGCCTAGGCCCTCCCCCATGTGTCCAGCCTGAGAGAGCATCCCTTCACATGGGATAGTCTCTCAAAGTCCCTTACACAGGGAAAAATACTGATCCACTACCAGGGGCCCCATAGAGTGCAGAGGCCTGCTCATGGACATCCATGTTCAGGGGTCTGTATCAATCCCATGCTGACCTCCCAGACAGAGTCTGGGGTCCATGTGCTCCCCCTTGTTCAGGCCAGCTCTTTCTGTGGGTTTCTGTGGGTACTTGATCTACTTTGAGTTGATTTTCATAATGCATATTACATATAATTTGATTTTGCTGAACAATGTGTATTTTGATAATACCATGCTGTTTTAATTAGTATAGCTTGGTCATAAACATTATCAGAGATGATTGTGGTGATATTTTGTTTATGATCTAACAAATAAAGCTTGTCTGAAGTTCAGGTGCAAAGCTACCCACAATACATAAACATATAGGTCAGCCAGTAGTGACACACACCTTTAATCCAAACCCTCAGGAAAAAGAGGCAGGCAAATCTCTATTAGTTCAAGACCACCATGGGCTACACAAGATTGAATCTAACTAAAAGAGAAACAGCTCACACAAAGATGATCCCAGCTCATGGGGGTGAGACAGTAGTAATATGGCTTATGGTGATATCTTGCTTGTACAAATAAAGCCTGTCTAAAGGTCAGAGAATGAAACTTGCCACTTGCTAACCATAGAAGTCTGGAGTTCTGTACAGACAGAAAGGAACTTAGATAGCTTGGCAAAAACTGGATATAAGCAGGGAGAAACAGGAACTCACTCTCTTGTCTGCTGAGATTCTAAGGGGAGAAGGTTTGACCATAGCTTGTTCCTTCTCTCTCTGATCTCTTAACATTTTCCTCTATATCCAAAACAAACAAGAGTCAACAACCAATGGTCATTAATATCCCTCACTATCAGTGGTCTAAACTCTCCAATAAAAAGACACAGGCTAACAGAATAGATATGAAGACAGAATCCATCCTTCTGCTGCATACAAGAAACACATCTCAACTTCAAAGACAGACATTACCTAAGAGTAAAGGGTTGGGAAAAGATTTTCCCATTGAATGGTCCTAAGAAACAAGGTGATGGAGCTATCCTAATATCTAACAAATAGACTTAAAACTAAAATTAATCAGAAGAGGTGAAGAAGGTCATTTCATATCCATTACAGGAAAAATTCATCAAGATGAAGTCGCAATTTTGAACATCTATGCACCAAATACAAAGGCACCCACATTCATAAAAAATATTACTAAATCTGAAAACACACATAAACCCCCCACACACACTTGTAGGGAGAGACATCAATACTCCATTCTCACCACTGGACAGGACTGCCAGACAGAAACTTAACAAAGAAACAAAGGAACTAATAGAAGTTATGACCCACTTGGGTTTATCAAACATCTGTAGAACATTCCATACAAACACAAAAGAATATACCTTCTTCTCAGTGCCACATGGAACCTTCTATAAAATTGACCACATACTCAGCAATAAAGCAAACCTCAACAGACACACAAAAAAAGAAAAACTGGATTAATCCCGTGTCTTACTGGATTGCCATGGATTAAAGTTAGAATTCAACAACACAAATTGCAGAAACCCAACAAACACATGGATATTGAACAAAGCTCCTGGGTCAAGGAAGAAATAAAGAAAGCAATCAAACATGTCCCAGAATTCAGTGAAAATGAAAACACAACATATGGGCAACTTTGAAAGCAGTGCTAAGAGGAAAGTTCATAGCACTAAGATCCCACTTGAAGAAACTGGAGAATAGTCACACTAGAAAATTAACAGCACAACTGAAAGCTCTAGAACAAAAAGAAGCTTCCAAGAGGAGTAGACAACATAAATAATCAAATTGATGACTTAAATCAATAAAGTAGAAACAAAGAAAACAATACAAAGAATCAATGAAAACCAGAGTTGGTTCTTCCAGAAAATCAACACGATAGACAAACCTTTATCCAAACTAACCAAAAAGCAGAGACAGAACATGCAAATTAACAAAATTACAAATGAAAAGGGGAACATAACAATGGACACTGGGGAAATCCGGAGAATCATCAGGTCATACTTTGAAAACCTGTACTCCACAAAACTGGAAAATTTAAAGGAAATGAACAATTTTTCTGGACAGATGTCACCAAAATTAAATAAAGAACAGATAAACAGTTTTGGCCCAACCCGCAGGACATCAACCTGAGGCAAGAGAGTCAGGAATAGGGAGTGGGGACAAGAGACGCAGAAAGAATGACCACAAGACAGGATTCTGATCAAGTGGCAAACTTTATTTTTCTCAGGCTAGCTTATATAGTCAGTAGAGCAGGATATGGGAAGGGGTAGAATGGGTTGTTTTTGCACCAGGTGTTAGTGTAGGCAGGATATTAGGAAGCCAC
The DNA here is from genome assembly GCF_003668045.3 of Cricetulus griseus. NCBI lineage: Eukaryota > Metazoa > Chordata > Mammalia > Rodentia > Cricetidae > Cricetulus > Cricetulus griseus. The sequence continues at coordinate 50,507,779 of NW_023276806.1, read as the reverse complement.
AATGCGGATGTTCGGCAGGGTAAAGAGTTCATGAGTAAGAGGTCCAGGAAGGGTGCCTAGGTGACTGAGCCTGTGGGTGGAGGACTGGGTCAAGTTGTTTCTTTTCTTGATCTGAGGTTCTAAGGAGCTGCTATGTAAAGGTTAATATACAACTATGTGAACAGCCAAGAATGGCCTAGGATCTCATGCCAAGACCTGAGATCTTTGGCTCCCAACACAGTTTAAATAGACCTATGACCCCTAATGAAATAGAAGTAGTCAACAAAAGTCTCCCAACCAAAAAGAACCAAGGACCAGATGGTTTCAGTACAGAATTCTACAAGAAATTCAAAGAAGAGCTCTAGCTAGAGCAATAAGACAACAAAATGATATCAAGGGGATAAAAAATGGAAAGGAAGCAGTCAAACTGTCATTACTTGCATATGATACGATAGTTTACATAAGTGACCCAAAAAATTCTATCAGGGAACTCCTACAACTTATAAACAATTTCAACAAAGTGGCAGGATACAAAATTAATTTAAAAAATCAGTAGCTCTAGTATATATAGACAATAAGGGGGCTGAGATAGAAATCAGAGAAACATCACCCTTCACAATAGCCAGAAACAATATAAAATATCATGGGGTAATGCTAACCAAACAACTGAAAGACCTGTATAAAAAGAACTTTGAGTCTTTAAAGAAAGAAATTTGAGAAGATACCAGAAAATGGAAAGATCTTCCATGCTCATGGGAGATAGGTAGGATCAACATAGTAAAAATGTCAATCTTACCAAAAGCAATCTACAGATTCAACGTGATCCCTATGAAAATCCTGGCACAATTCTTCACGGACCTTGAAAGTACAATACTCAGCTTTATATGGAAAAACAAAAGACCCAGGTTAGCCAAAACAACACTGTACAATAAAGGAACTTCTGGAGGCATCGCCATCCTTGACTAGAGCTATAGTAATGAAAACAACTTGGTATTAGCATAATAACAGAATGGTAGACCAATGGAATCGACTTGAAGACCCCAATATTAATCTGCACAACTAGGAGCACCTGATTTTTTACCAAGAAGCTAAAATTATACAATGGAAAAAAAGATAACATCTTCAACAAATGATTTGGGCATAAGTGGATGCTGGCATATAGAAGACTACATATAGATCCTTATCTATTGCTATGCACAAATCTCAAGTCCAAATGGATGAAAGATCTCAACATAAATCCAGCCACATTGAACCTCTTGGAAGAGAAATCGGGAAGTACCCTTGAAAAAATTGGTACAGAAGACCACCTCTTGAACATAACACCAGTATCACAGACACTGAAATCAATAACTAGTAAATGGGACCTCCTGAAAGAGAAGCTTCTGTAAGGCAAAGGACACAGGAAACAAGATAAAACTGTAGCCCACAAAAATGGGAAAAGATCTTCACCAACCCCTCATTTAACAGAGGACCGATTTCCAAAATATACAAAGAACTCAGGAAGACAGTCACCAAAACACCAAATAATCCAATTAAAAAGTGGGGTACAGAACTAAATAGAGAATTCTCAATACAGGATTCTAAAATGGCTTGAAGACACTTAAGAATTCATTCAACATCATTAGCCATTAGGGAAATGCAACTCAAAACAACTCTGAGATACCATGTTATACCATCTTACAGAATGTACCAACAACAGTTTATGCTGGTGAGAATGTGGAGAAAGGAGAGCACTCCTCCATTGCTGATGGGAGTGCAAAATTCTACAGCCACTTTGGAAGTCAATATGGAGGTTTCTCAGGAATGGGAATCAGTCTATATCAAGATCCAGTATTTACATTCTTAGGCATATAGCCAAAGGAGGCACATTCTTACTACGAAGACATCTGCTCAACTATGTTCATAGCAGCATTATTTGTAATAGCCACAATCTGGAAGCAACCTAGATGCCCCTCAACTGAAGAATGCATAAAGAAAATATGGCACATTTACACAATGGAATACTACTCAGCAGAAAAAAGAACAATGGTATCGTGAAATTTGCAGGAAAATAGATGGAACTAGAAGAAACCATCCTGAGTGACATAACTCAGACACAGAAAGACAAACATGGTATGTACTCACTCATATATGGATATTATACATAGAGCAAAGGATTACCAGCCTACAATATACACATCCAGAAAAGCTAGGAAACAAGAATGACCCTAAGAGAGACATACATGGACCCCTGGAGAAAGGTGAAAGGGACAAGATCTCTTGAGCAAATTAGGAGCATGGGGGAGGGGAAGGAATTAGGGGAAAGAGGAGGGGAGAAGAGGGGGGAAAGGAGAGTCGGGGGAAGAATAGAGGAAGGCAAGAAAAGATATACCTTAATAGAGGGAGCCATCATAAGTTTAGAGAGTCCTTCTTGTTGCCTAACTTTTCTAGCGGTGTGGATTGTGGGCAGGTAATCCTTTGCTCTATGTCTGAAATCCATATATGAGTGAGTGCATACCAGGTTTGTCTTTTTGTGACTGGGTTACCTCACTCAGGATGGTTTCTTCTAGTTCCATCCATTTGCCTGTGAATTTCAAGATTCGATTTTTATTCCACTGAGTAGTACTCCATTGTGTAAATGCACCTCATTTTCCCTATCCATTCTTCAGTTGAGGGACATCTAGGTTGCTTCCAGGTTCTGGCTATTACAAATAATGCTGCTATTAACATAGTTGAACAGATGTCCTTGTATGAACGTGCTTCTTTTGGGTATATGCCTAAGAGTGGAATTGTTGGATCTTGTGGTAGACTGATTCCCATTTTCCTAAGGAATCATCATACTGATTTCCAAAGTGGTTGTATAAGTTTGCACTCCCACCAGCATTGGGGGAGTGTTCCCCTTTCTCCACATCCTCTCCAGCATAAGTTATCATTGGTGTTTTTTATTTTAGCCATTCTGACAAGAGAAAGATGGTATCTCAGAGTTGTTTTGATTTGCATTTCCCTGATGGCTAAGGATGTTGAGCACTTTCTCACATGTCTCTCAGCCATTTTAGATTCCTCTATTGAGAATTGTCTATTTAGTTCTGTACCCCACTTTTTAATTGGATTATTTGGTGTTTTGACTGTCTTCTTGAGTTGTTTGTAAATTTTGGAGATCAGCCCTCTGTTAAATGAGGGGTTGGTGAATATTTTTCCCATTCTGTGGGCTGCCGTTTTGTCTTGCTGACTGTGTCCTTTGCCTTACAGAAGCTTCTCAGTTTCAGGAGGTCCCATTTATTAATTGTCAATTTCAGTGTCTGTGCTACAGGTGTAATGTTCAGGAAGCTGTCTCCTGTACCAATTTGTTCAAGGGTACTTCCCAGTTTCTCTTCTAATAGGTTCAGTGTGGCTGGATTTATGTAGAAATATTTCTACATAAATTGGACTTAGGTTTTGTCAAAGGGGAAAAGGACAAGATCTCCTGAGCAAATAGGGAGTATGGGGGAGGGGAGAAGGAGCTAGGAGACTGAGAAGGGGAGAAGAAAAGGGGTGAGGAGAACATAAGGGAGCAGGAAGTTTGTGTAGGGGGAAGAATAGAAGAGAGCAAAATAAGAGATACCATCAGAGAGGGAGCCAGTATAGGTTTAAAGAGAAATCAGGCACTAGGGAAATGTCCAGAGATCTAGGATGATCTAGATCAAGGATGACACCAACTAACGATCTAAGCGACAGTGGAGAGGCTACCTTAAATATTCTCCCCTGATAATGAGATTTTTGACTGACTTATATGCCATCCTAGAGCCTTCATCCACAGCTGATGGAAGTAGAAGCAGACAACCACAGCTAAACACTGATCTGAACTGGAATCCAGTTGCAGAGAGGGAGGAGTGATGAGCAAAGGCATCAAAACCAGGCTGGTGAAACCCACAGAAACAGCTGACCTGAACAAGGGGGAGCTCTTGGCCCCTATACTGATCACTGGGAAACCAGCATGGAACTGATCCAGACCCCATAAATATGGGTGTCAGTGTGGAGGCTTAGAAATCTATGAGGCCTCTTGTAGTAGATCAGTACTTATGTCTAGCATAGGAATAGACTTTGGGAGCCAATTCCACATAGAGGGATACTCCCTCAGTATAGACACACAGGGGAGGGCCTAGGCCCTATTCCAAAGGATATGACAGATTCTGAAGACCTCCTATTGAAGGCCTCACCCTTCCTGGGGAGCAGAAAGGGTATGGGATAAGTAGGGTGTTAGTGGGGGGCAGGGGAGGAGGAGAGGGAGAGGGAACTAGGATTGACATGTAAAACAATCTTGTTTCTAATTTAAATTAAAAATGGAGAAAAATAAAAATAGATAAAATAAAAATAAAACAGAACAGTTAGCTAGCAACAAGCCTGAGCTACTGGCAGAGCATTTATAATTGATAATAAGCCTCAGTGTGGTTATTTGGGAGTGGCTGCAGGGACACAGAGAAAAGCTGCCTACAAGGTTTATAGAGTTCTTTGGAGGTGCTGGAAATTCCCAGCAAGCTGGGGAGATTGTTTAGCAGGTAAAGGCTCTTGCCAAACAAGTCTGGTGACTAGAGTTCCCTTCTGATGAACTACAGAGGTTGGAGGAGAGAATGCAACTCCGCAAGATTGTCCTCTTGCCACCACACATGTCCCACACCTGCTTTGGTGATGGTGGCCTGTCTAACTTTGTGAATTTCCTAAAAGTTGTGTATTTGGAGTGGGTGAACAGAACTCTATGTGAATAATATCTTGATAATGTATTTTTAAATTTTCATTCTTTGATATATGATGAAATTTAGTTGTTTTCTCTACTCATTGCCTTCTCATGTCCTCCCTCTCTCCCTTACCAAAGCCCCACTTCTTGCCTGGTCCTCACTTTCCTAAGCTGGTGGATGTGACCCATTGAGTTTAATTAAGGTTGTCTGCATGAGAATGGATGTGAAGTTGCTTACTGGAACATAGCTAACCAGTGTCTACACCACTGAAGAAAGTGTCACTCTTCCCCCAGTGTTAAATGTCAGTCATGGTGTGGAAGCTCTTTTGACCTTTTAGACCTTCCCCTATTCTTAGTGAGATGTTGTCGTGGGACCCAATTTCATGTAGGTCATGTGCAGATAACATGGCCAAAATGCTGTAATTTTTACATACAAAATAAAAAGAATTCTGGTTAAAAAAAAAAGTTTAAAGAGAAGTCTGGAAATGCCCAGAGATACTTGAGGATGACCCCAACTAAGAATCTAAACAATAGTGGAGAGGCTACCTTAAATGCCCTTCCTCTATAATGAAATTGATGACTACCTTAAATGCCATTCTAGAGCCTTCATACAGTAGCTGATGGAAGCAGAAGCAGAGACAAACAGCTAAGCACTGAGGGGAACTCCTGGAATCCAGTTGGAGAGAGGAAGGAGTGGTTAGCAAAGGGGTCAAGACCATACTGGGGAAACCCACAGAAACAGCTGACCTGAGCAAATGGGAGCGCAGGGCTAAATGGGAGCTCAGGGCTCCAAACTGACAGCTAGGAACCAGCATAGGACCGAACCAAGCCCTCTGAACATGGTGTCAGTTACGAGGCCTAGGCATGGGTCCACTGGCAGTGGAACCAGTATTTATCCCTAGTGCATGAATGGACTTTGCGAGTCTGTTCCCCATGGAGGGATACTCTTTTAGCCTAGATACATCGGGGGAGGGCCTAGGCCCTGCCCCCAATGATGCTACAGACTTTGATGATCCCCCATGGAAGGCCTCAGCCTCCCTGGGGAGTGAATGGGGGTGAGATAGTGGGGGACATGGGAGGGTGGGAGGTAGAGGGAACTGGGATTGATATGTAAAATAAGATTGTTTTTAATTTAAATAAAAGTTTAGAAAAAAATAAAAATTAAGAAATTTGAAAAAAAAAGTGGATCCCATAAGGTGCAAGTTAGGAGAGATTGACTTCGGACTCTTAATAACTTTCAAAGATTGCTAGGAAATATTTCCTATCTATGAACCACTATTGAGGTAAAATTTGGTGAATTGAGTAATTTGTTGAAACCCTTAGAAGGTGATAAGGACTTAAGTAATCTCAGATAATTAACAGCTGAATCTGAGAGAGAACTGGCTTTGGTGGAAGAGAAATTACAGATGGCACATGCGTATCATTTGGATCCAAAGCTTGACTGCATTCTAGTCACATTACCCTCCAAGCACTCCCCTACAGGAATTTTAATGCAGAGGGAAGGTAATTATCTTAGGATGGATCTTTTTACCACATAAACCAAGTAAAAATAAAAAAAACCTTACCAGTTAATTCTAAAAGGAAAATTGCAACTTTGTCAATTAGCAGAAATAAACCCAGAGAAATCATAGCATTTGTTAAGAATGATGAAATCGCCCCCATTTGAACTCTTATGCTTTCAGTACCTTTCTGTTCTTCCAGAAGTTGGCATTGGGAGTGCCAAAATGCCTCCTTGCTAGAGGCACTCTAGAATTGTTTTAGTTAAAGTCATTTTAGATATAACATTATCATTGTGGAACCAGTTGTCAGCTGTTGGGTTATCAGGTCTTTGAAAAATGAATTTTGTGAGAGATACATTTTATAATGTGTTATGATAAAGTACACCATTGACTTTTGACTTGTAGGAGTTATAGGTGTTTAAAATTTTCAGTAGCAGCACTTGGAAGGCAGAGGCATGAGGATCACAGGTTTTAGGCCAGCCTGGGCTACATAGTGAGAACCTGTCTCAAAAAGACAAGGGCTGGGGTGTAGCTTAGTGGAGCACTTGCCTAGCATGTGCAAGCTCATGCCTCAGTACTGCAAAAGCAAAACAACAACAAAATCCAACTGTGTGATGGATGAACAGTCACAGGAGGTACAAAGAAGGTTATGAGCTCAGCAAGCAGGTTTGATCATAGTTCTATCAGGGTGGAAGGACCTCAAAGGACAAGTGAATGACATAGCCAGGCACTGTTGCTCACTGTTTGGTTGTTGCTGTCTATGTCCATTGTTGAACCCACATTGTCATAGGCTTCTTCGCAGGTAGATTCACTTCTGCTTCACAGTGAAGACAGGCAAAGACCATCCATACAGGCAACTGACTTGTCTGTGTTCTTCTGTCTTTTTACATGATTATGTCTACTGCCTTGTCTTGATTTATAAGCAAAACCTACAAAAATAAATGTTTTACAGCTTATCTAAAAAATACAGAAAATAACTAATATTTTCTGTGAATAAAATCAATTTTGTACAGTTTATTTTAATCTAAATAAAATGTGAGTTTTGTTTAAAACAAAAAAATGATGAAATCAAAAAATTATGGGCCAAAAGTAAGCCTTGGTAAAGAACTTTCAGTAATTTATTTGGAAGAGATTAACAAAAAGTATCCCCAAAGCAAGAGAATTCAACTCATAAGGAGAACTAATTGGATGCTTCCTCCCATTGTATGGGAAACACCAATTTCTGGAGCCCCTACCTTCGATACTGCTGTAAATAAATCAGGAAAGGCAGGTTACATGTCAGAAAATTCTTTTTTTAATTTAAATTAGAAATAAGCTTTGTTTACATGTCACTCCCAATTCCCTCTCCCTCCCCTCCTCCCCTGCCCCAGTGACTTGACTCCCTATCCCATCCCCTTTCTGCTCCCCAGGGAGGGTGAGGCCTTCCATGGGGGATCTTAAAAGTCATTTAGAGCAGGGATTAGACCTTTCCCATGTGTCTAGGCTGAGAGAGTATCACTCTCTGTGGCGCAGGCTCCCAAAATACATTCGTGTACTGGGGATAAATACTGATCCACTACCAGAGGCCCCAGAACTCCAAACTGACTTCCATGTTCAAGGGGTCTGGAACAGTCCTATGGTGGTTTCCCAGTTATCAGTCTGGGGACCATAAGTTCCCTCTTGTTCAGGTCAGCTGTTTCCGTGGGTCTCTCCAACTTAGTATTGACCCCTTTGCTTATCATTCCTGCCTCTCTACAACTGGATTCCTGGAGTTCAGCTCAGTTTTAGCTGTGGGTGTCTGCTTCTGCTTACATCAGCTACTGGATGAAGGCTCTATGATGGCATATAAGGTAGTCATCAATCTCATTATCGGAGAAGGGCATTTAAGGTAGCCTCTCGACTATTGCTTAGATTCTTAGTTGGGGTCATCCTTGTAGCTCTCTGAACTTTTCAGTAGTGCAAGATTTCTCTTTAAATCTATAATGGCTCCCTCAATTATGGTATCTCTTTTCTTGTATCTCTATTCTCCCCTGACTCAATCTTCTTGCTTCCTCATGTCCTCCTCTTCTCCCTTTCTCTTTCTCCCACCTCTCTCTCCCCTCCCCCCATGCTCCTAATTTGCTCAGGAGATCTTGTCCCTTTCGCCTTCTCTAGGGGACTATGTATGTCTCTCTTAAGGTCCTGCTTGTTTCCTAGCTTCTCTGGAGGTGTGGATTGTAGGCTGGTAAATCCTTTGCTATGTCTAAAACCCATATATGATTGAGTACATACCATGTTTGTCTTTTTGTGACTGGGTTACGTCACTCAGGATGGTTTCTTTTAGTTCCATCCATTTGCCTGACAATTTCAAGATTCCATTGTTCTTTTCTGCCTAGTAGTACTCCATTTTATAAATAAATGTACCATATTTTCTTTATCCAGAAAATTTACATAAGATAGATCTAAGCCCTTATGATTCTGTCCAAAAGTTATTATTACATGCTATTCTCATGATATTAATGGATTTTATGTAACCTCTCAATGTAGTTATTGATTTACAATATGGAGAATGATTTGTTTTATGTATTGAAACTGCTGCATTTATACCAGATGATTCAGAATTGACTTTACTATTTATTCAGTTACAAGAAATAATCAGGAATAGGAACCATCCCATATATACACAATACACATCTGATCCCATATGGGTCTGCTGGGCCCTCTAGCACAAGGCAATGGTGAAATTGATCAACTATTGATAGGAAATATGCTGGAGGCCTCAGAATTTCATTTTAAAAACTTCATGTAGATAGCAAAAATTTGATAAAAAGATTTTTCCATCACTTGGCAACAAGCCAAGGAAATCATAAGGAAATGTCCTACTTGTTCTTTATGCAACCAAACTCCACTACCTACTAGAAGTAACTCAAAGAGTACTCAGAGGAATGAAATCTGGCAGATGGATGTGTTCCATTTTGTAGAATTTGGAAATTTAATATATGTATACACCACACCATTGATATCAACTTATTCAGGCTATCAATGGGCAACTACTTTGAGTTCAGAAAAAGTTGATTTGGTAATCACACATTTGCTAGGAATTATGGACATCATGGGTATACATGAACAAATTAAGACAGACAATTAAGACATCAACATATGTCTCTAAGAAAATGAAAAAGGTTTTTTTCTTATTATAATATAAAGCATATTACAGGTACACCACACAATCCTGCAGGGCAAGCAGCTATAGAAAGATCAAATCAAAAAAGAGGCAAAAAAGACCCCCCAGAAATTGATTGCATAATGTTTTATTAACTCTGAATTTTCTAAATGCTAAAGAGAAAGGAATGACAACTGCTGAGAGACATTGGATGATAGAAACTACAGAATTAAATTATACTCTAAAGATATGTTGACCTCAGAATGGAAACTAGGGTATGGGTTCACTGGGGAAGGGATTTTGCTTTTGTTTCCACAGGTGAAGCTATGGATACCATGAAAATTGATAAAGGTCCGGTTTGACCAAGAGAGACCTCTTAATTAGAAGAGATGATAGTTCATCAAGCAGCAGGGCTGTTTGATATAAACTAACCTATAAAACTAACAAATGTTTTTCATTTGATCAGATGTAACTTTACAAAAAAGAACCTCCCCCAAATTAGGGTTGGGAAAGGGTTTTGTTTCTGTCTTTTCAGGAGAATAAAGGCATCCATCTAGGAAATCTGAAGACCAATGGACAAGTGAGATGTGAAGAAAATGGACAAATCACTCTGAAAAAAAACCCAATGTGATATTGGTATATCACATTTCCAACAGGATAAAATTTCATAAAACTTCTCAAACATTTGTTTTTTTTCCTTTTCTCTACAGACATATAATGCAGTTTTTTATAGTCCCAGTCCAATTAAATATTGAAACTTTCTTTGGAGTTGGAATGTGGCTTTCTCCTCCACTAAACCTAAGCATGCTTGTTAAAGTAAAATCCAAAATCTCTGTCTCATATTAGGAAAACTACCTGATATGGGACATAAAAAAATCAAAATTATAGGACTATTTAATTGCCACTAATATCATTATTCTTTGGTTTTGTATTGACTCCTTAACAGCTTTTCTTAAGGTATAAATATTATTTCAAAATTTATAAGATTTATACATATATATGTATATATTCAAAGTCTTCATCATGATATTAATGGTCATATAGAGTACTAGCTAATTTTAGAAAAAGGTTTCATCTACCTTCTTTATATGATTTTGGGTTTGAGTCTCTATCAGTTTATTGCAATGAGCCACAACCATGCCTAACAGAAACTAATGAAGTCTCCAAAAGGAGGTGAGGCCCCACAGGGATGATTACACCAGGATTATAACACCACCAAGCTGAAAAATACCACCTAAAAATCATCTTTGGACTACAAACTGCTCAGAACAATTTCAAGGTGGCTAGCTGAGATGATCCAGCCTCACAAACTACTCTAACCAGGACTTGGGACAAGCCCTGCACTTTCCTATTACACAGAGACTGGACAACAAATGAAATAGCTACCTGTCTCAGGACTTCAAAATTAACCCAATTTTTTTCTTAACAGGATCGCCTAAAGATACCATGGCCCCCAGACAGCAAGAAGTAAATTTAAAAGCATGCATACCACATTCCCAAGAGGTAGGGTGTGTGGCTTTTGGTCACTGAAAGGGTTATTTACTTTTAGAAAGAAACTCCTAGTTTTAAATATTTTACATTGGATTTAACTTCTGTATAATGTATACAAATATTGTATACTGATACAAATTTCAGATTTGTGCTTATGTTTCTAATCTTGTTCAAGGTATTGTACCTTTATAGCTCATTTAACAATGTAATGCAAATTTCTTGTCCTTGAAAATTATTGTTACAGACTATTTCAGATAATAAATTCAGGTTAGTAGTTAGTTACCTATTACAATTAAATGTAGTCATATTAGGTATATTTTCTGTTGGGAGCCAAATCTCAGGGCTGGGCATGAGATCCTAGGCCATTCTTGGCTGTCCACATAGTTGTATATTAGTCTTTGCATAGGAGCTTCTTAGAACCTCAGCTCAAGAAAAGAAACTCTTTACCCTGCCAAACATCCTCTTTATGGCTGCCTAATATCCTGCCTACACTAATACCTGGCTCACAAACAACCCATTCTACCCTTCCCCATATCCTGCTCTGCCGACTATATAAGCTAGCCTGGGAAAAAAGTAAAGTTTGCCCCTTGATCAGAATCCTGTCTTGTGGTCGTTCTTTCTGCATCTCTTGTCCCCATTCCCTATCTCTGACTGTCTTGCCTCAGGCTGATGTCCTGCAGGTTGGGAAAACTGGTGCCCAATGTGGGGCTTGATAGAGTTGGGGATCTGGGACCTTCAGTGCTCATTAGAGGGACGGGGGCGTCCATGCAGTGAGGCTTCCTCAACAAGGTCGATTGTGAGCCTTGGTAGGAGGAAGACCCAGCAGCCTGCCCAGCACTTGGGACTTTGGGACTTTTGGTTCATGAACACCACCTATGTGGAAAAGGTAAGTAATGGGACAAGCATTTAGCAAGGAAGATTTATTTCTTTCTGGGGTCAAATAATCCCTCAAGACTCGGGGAACTTGGGTTAAGAAAACACAATTAAAAAAATTCTTCCTTTTCAGTGGGGATCTCTGTCCCTGTTTCCTCAAGAAGGGACCATAAGTGAGAAAAAATGGGCTCAAGTTGGAAACTCCCTCCAAGATTATGAGACTTTTGGGCCTGAAAAAAAATCCCTGTGCATGTGTTTAGTTACTGGAATCTCATCAATGATATCCTCAAAGTACATAACCGTTGGCCTGATCTTCAAGAGTTGGTTAAGGAGGGTGAAAAGATCCTTAAGCACCTGTCTTGAGCTAACTCTGAGGCAGAAAATAAACCCTCTACTCCCCAGTCGCCTCATGATACTTCCCCTCCCTCGCTGGAACTTGGGCCTTGCCCCCACTTGTCCGAGTCACAGACTCCCAAAGGTATCCAGGCTTCATGCCCTGAAATCAAAATCCAGATGACTCCCGAGGAGACTTCTGCCCCACCACAGACACGTGTGCTCTTTCCCCTCCTTTCCTTCAATGAAGGCCCACTGGACCCCCCTGATGCCACCACCCTAGAAAAAGAGGCTGCTTGCTACCATAATCCTGACTGGCTGCCTCTAACCGCTAATGCACCCCCACCGAGTCACAAAAACCCATCCCATAAATACCCATCTCCCTTCGATTCCCCACCCTACGATCCCACACTTGGTGACCTAATATTTCAGGGTAATATGGCCACCCAATGCTCCCAAACCATATATAATCTAGACCACTCAAAGGTTCTCATTTCTAGCAGACAGCAACAAATCCAACTCCTTACTAAACTAAGAGACTTAGATGCTCAACTCTCCGACCGAACTTCCCTCTCCCTGGATTCCCACAAACTCATTAATAAAACAAAACAAAAGACAAAGCCCTCAAAATCGCTCTTAGTGCTTCCACTTTCACTTCATAGGGGTAATCAAATCAACAGATGCCTCCTCTGGGGAGGAGGACTCAAGAGTTGATAACCCTATCACTCCTGCTCCCTCAAGAGGAGAAACCCCTCTTACACAACCTCCTGATAACCCCCCTATGCGATATACCCCTTTAGACTTAAAATTTCTTGAAAAACTTAAATCGGCAGTCTCCAATTATGGTTCCATAGCCCCTTTCACTCTTGCCCTTCTTGAAAATATTACAGAGGCATTGCTCACTCCTAATAGATGGTATCAACTAGCCAGAGCCACACTAAATGGAGGCGACTTTGTTTTATGGAAACCTGAGTTCAATGAGCTGGCTAAAGACATGGCTAGGAAAAATGCTATTGGCGCTGAGTCCTGTACTTGGTCAGCTAACAAGATCCTTGGCAACCCCCCTTTTGATACCCTTGAGGCACAAATCACCTTCTCCACAGGCCTCCTCAAGCAAATGAGACAGGGAGGTTTAGAAGCCTGGCGCAGCCCCAGCCCCCCAAGGGCATCACCACAGGATCCCTTAAAAAGATCATCCAAGATCCTGGGGAGCCCTATAGTTTTTTCATCAGCCATCTCACGGAGACTACTGAATGCCTGTTTGGTACACTTGAGCCAGATAATCCTTTTATTAAACAACTTGCCTTCAAAAACGCCAATCCAGCTTATCAAGATATTCTTAAGCATCATCGTAAGGAATCCCTTTATACATATGTGTGCCTTTGCTCAGGACATGGCAGAATGGCTAAAATCAAAAATACCAATGACAGTTTATGATGCAGAGGATGCAGAGAAAGAGGGACACTCCTCCACTGCTGGTGGGAGTGCCAACTTGTACAACCACTTTGGAAATCAGTATGGCGACTCCTCAAGAAAATGGGAATCAGTCTACCACAAGATCCAGCAATTCCTCTCCTAGGCATATACCCAAAAGAAGCACATTCATGTAACAAGGACATCTGTTCATGTTTGTCTTTTTGTGATTGGGTTACCTCGCTCAGAATGGCTTCTTTGAGTTCCATCCATTTTCCTGCAAATTTCAAGATTCCATTGTTTTTTTCTGCTGAGTAAAATTTTCTCCATTGTGTAAATGTAACACATTTTCTCTATCCATTCTTCAGTTGAGGGGCATCTAGGCTGCTTCCAGTTTCTGGCTATTACAAATAATGCTGCTATGAACATGGTCGAACTTTTCCCAGTCTGTGGGCTGTTGTTTTGTCTTGATGACTGTGTCCTTTGCCTTACAGAAGCTTCTCAGTTTCAGGAGGTCCCATTTATCAATTGTTGACCTCAGTGTCTGTGCAACTGGTGTAATGTTCAGGAAGTGATCTCTTATACCAATTAATTCAAGGGTATTTCCCACTTTGTCTTCTAATAGGTTCAGTGGATTTACATTGAGGACTTTGATCCATTTTTTTCCCATTTATACAGGGGTAACGCACTGTATTAACTATGTAAGGTCTTTAAAAAACAAAGAAAGGATTTTGAGAGCCCATCTCATGTGAAGGGATGCTTTCTAGGCCTGGCCCAGGATGATGTGGTAGACTTTTGGGAGCCCCTTTTGAGGGCCTTACCCTGCCTGGGAAGTGGAGAGGAGATGGCTAGGGACAGGTGGGATGTTGAAGGGGAGGGGAGGGAGAGGGAGAAGGGATTGACATGTGAAGCAAGCTTGTTCCTAATTTGAACTAATAAAAGAATAAAAAAAGAAAGAAGAAAAAATAAAAAATAAAAAATAAAATCTACATAGATTCTTCCCTAGGAACTCTGCAGAACTTTGCTGTGGAGCAGTTTCCCTCCTTCCCCACATTGCATATAACAAGAAACACTCTCTACCCAGGATTTTCAGTGGACACACATGGAAAGGGCTCAAGTAGGCAAATCATACTATCTTCTCGGTCCTTTTTAATGATCTTTTCATTAAGACCCTCAGCCCAACAACAACAACAACAAAACATTCCTACAGGTGACCTTCTTTCCACCTCAACTCCATTTACTGTACATGCCAACTATTGGTTCAGAACCAGAGTCCTTATAGCCCTTACATCCTTGTCTTTCCGGATTGTTCTTTATCTTACAGCAACATACTTGCTGGATCCCCTCTTCCTACCATCTCTCCAATTCTCTGGGCACCCTGTCTCTAAGTGTGAACAAGATCCTCTTAGCTCTTTCCTAAGTCTTTTCTCCTAGTTTATCTCTATTCCTTTCTGCCACCCACCAACTTGCAGAAGCACCTCACACCAGGCAAATCATAGCCACCACACTTTACTAAGATCCAAAGAACACAACAGAAACCAAGGAATGTAACACCTACCCAACAAAGACAAGACATAAAACCATCTCAATCATTCTGATCCCAGATGCCTAGCCCCCAACATAACAACACGATAACATCTAGGACAAAATGTCTCATCCAGATCCCAGTAGCCCTACTATAGCAGGCCCAGAGAAATGTAATATACACAAGACAAGAGGAAGAGAGGCCTCTTGAAAACAGTCTGCTACCTAACTGTAGATGAAATGGAGAGATTAAAATCGTGGATAGGAAAAGAGTAGAAAATGCCATCTGTATTCAAGTCAGATGGGACCACTCAATTCCAGGTTTTCTGATGGTATATTTTGGGTCTGCTATATATAATATATCATCTGCCAATAAGGAAAATGACAATTTCTTTTCCTGTTTGTAACCCTTTAATTTCTTTCCTTTATATTATTGCTCTAACTGGACATGCCCCTAATATGATAGTCTGGGCATGAGATAAGGTGCCCTGCCCCTTGCCAGCCACCATAGGTGGGGAAGCTGACCCTGCCCCTTGGTGGCTGTAGTGTGATGGTGGTATGGGTATGGGATAGCTGACTCTTCCCCTCACCAACATCCACTGGGGCACTGTACAGGAGAGTAGGCCCTGCCCCTTTCCTGAGAGTGGGGGTCCTGGCAGAGGCCCAAACTAACCAATGCCGCTACCTCCCAGACCCACATCCAGGGTTTTGAATTAGCCTATGCCAACATCTACCATATCTCTGACTTGCTGAAGTATATGAATTGGCCAGTCCTGTGGAACCATAGTCACAGGATCTCCATGACTCAGGGCAACAACAGGATATCAGATAGGAATTTCAGTGAGGGTCCAATATTGATGGTGTAGCAGATGTCAGAGACCTTGAACCAGAACAACATCCCATTGCAAAGAACGTTTTCAAGTAAATCTATTTGAGCAAAAGGGCATACTGCATGACACATCAGAGTTCACACTATGTCTACAAAGAATGAATACATGATGGAAAGGCATGCAAGATGGAGGATCAAAGTTGGTTTTAAAAAAATCATTATTTTTCCATTCTTTTGGGAGGAGGTTACAAGGAGGGAGGGTGGACATGGAAGGACTAGGAAATGAGTGGGATGGAGGTGTGTTAGTATCCTGGCATTTGTACTGTACTTCCCTTGGGGTTCTGACAGGATACACCCTCAGCTGCAACCACTAAGGGCACCACCTGTGCATATTCATTACATGCCCTTTTAAAAGGGCCCCACCCTCCTCCTCCTCCTCTTCCTCCTCCTCCTCCTCCTCCTCCTCCTCCTCTCTCTCTCTCTCTCTCTCTCTCTCTCTCTCTCTCTCTCTCTCTCTCTCTCTTCCACCACTCTTGTCCACAGGGACCAGTCTCTGCCCCACTCTCTACGACTTCTCTCTCTTCTCATCCAATAAACCTCCTATGTGAATCCTGTTGTGTGTTGTGACTTTGCTTCACAGCATTTTAAAATTACAATAGGGTGAATGCTGTGAAACTCCCAAAGAACCAAGAAAAAGCTTTTAAAAAAAGGCTCAAGAGAAAAACACCACTTTAATTACAAAGACAGTCTCAGCAGTATTACCAAAAACCACAAAGGAAGACAATCTAAAGTTGAAAAAAGCATGAAATAAGGCATTTCAACTCCTGAGAGTATGGTATATGATTCCAGTCTAACTACTGGAATTGTCTACATAGCAAAGTTTTCAAATCCTGTAACTAGATAACTACCGAATTGCATACAAACTAATTTAACTTGTGACCACTACAAGGCCAGTCAGTACTGTAGAGTATACTTAAAAAGGAGTTATACCCAGATATGAAAAATAAAGATAGTCAAAACCTGAAAGTTGTGGGAATAGTTTTGTGAGAAAGACAAAAATAAGAATCAGGAAAGAGTCAAATATGTTCAACTCAGTAGAGCTGGAAATTTTTAAGTTGGATACAGAGGAAAAAAGAAAATACACAGTAGTCAAATTAAATAGAAAAAAACAAAAAGGTAAACTGTCTTA
Source organism: Cricetulus griseus (assembly GCF_003668045.3). NCBI lineage: Eukaryota > Metazoa > Chordata > Mammalia > Rodentia > Cricetidae > Cricetulus > Cricetulus griseus. The sequence continues at coordinate 50,490,838 of NW_023276806.1, read as the reverse complement.
ACTAAAAAATACAGACTGACATTCCACTACCCACAGGTCCTTTTGCCCTGTATCTAATCTCTCCAAATAGCCAGACCTCCCACATCTTTCACTAGAGTTTAGCCCAGTGAGTATCCATAATCTTTTTGTTTCAAGACTTCTACCAAACTCACCAGATCTAGTCCTAGTTGAAAGATTCGGTAGACTGACTTTGGCCATGACTACATGTATGTAACCAACTCTAAGCGTCTTCAAGGCTGCACACTACCTGTCACTATCCACAAGTCTTTTACACCCCATCCAACCTCTCTGAAAAGCCAGATATCTACATGGATCTAGGAAGGTATGTTAGTTTGAGTGTAATTTGTAATTGACCCTCATAAACTCATGGGGAATGGCACTATTCGGGGTGTGACTTTGTTGGAATAGGTATGGCCTTGGAGGGAGTATGACACTGTGGGTGTGGGCTTTAGTGTCTCATATATGCCCAAACCATGTTCAGTACTTCAATCTACTTCCTCTTGCCTTTTGATAAAGATGTAGCCAGCACCATGTCTGCTTACGTAACGCCATACTCCCCACCATGATGATAATGGATAAACCTCTGAAAATGTAAGGGAACCACCTCAATTAAATGTTTTACTTTATAAGAGTTTCAGTGTTCCTGGTGTCTCTTCACAGAAAAAACCATAAGACTATGGGTGGTTATCTCTGGCCTTTCCTCCACAGGTCTTCTGTCTAAATAGCCAGATTTTGCTTTGGTCCTATATCCAATACCTGGGCCTAATCTGGCCTCCACTTCCTACACCACAACCAATCTCTAGACTTCTGTGAGGACACACTCTACTCTATTTAGTGTGTCCCTGATCCTGCTGCTGCTGTACCCTACCCCAACCCAAGTGGACTACCACCACTGAGGTGCAGACCACACCAGACATAAACTGAGTAACCCTTTTGTCCTGTGGCACACCACCTCCTATCTCAGCATCAGCCCAACACCTGAGTATTTTCTCTCAACTCCAGAGGAATCCCACTGCTCTGTTGCAGCCCTCACCATTTTACAAGGAGGTGAGTAACATGGCCTCAGTAACAGTCCTGCCTCCATCCAGGAGAAGAGGACAGACATCAGCATATTGGAACTGTTTGCATCTACCAGAAGGGAACCAGGAGAGGAAGAGATTCTTGCTACACCCACCAGCAGAAAGGATGGGAAGAAGAGAATAAAAAGCACATTCAACAACAGAAAAACCAATATGACACCACCAGAGACTAGGGACCATACACCAATAAGACCCGAACATCACAATGCAGATGAAGCAGAAGAGGATGACCTTAAAAAACATCTTCTTGAAAATGATAGAGGGCCTCAAAGAGGATATAAGGAAATCCCTTAAAGAAATGGAAGAAATAAACAAACCAAAAAATACAAGATATCAACAAATCTCTCAAGGAAACACTTCAAGACCTAAAAACTGAAATAGAGACAATAAAGAAAGCACAATCTGAAGGAATGCTGGAAATAGAAAAGCTGGATAAATGATCAGGAACTACAGATGCAAGCATTACCAACAGAATACAGGGGTGGAAGAGAGAATTTCAGGAATTGAAGATACACTAGGAGAAATAGACTCGTCAACCAAAAAAATCTTAAGTCCAACAAATCCCTAACACAAAATATCCAGGAAATAGGGGGTACTGTGAAAAGACCAAACATAAGAATAGGTATAGAAGAAAGTGAAGAAATCCAACTCAAAGGCCCAGAAAACATATCCAACAAAATCATAGAAGAAAACTTTCCCAACATGAAGAAAGACATGCCAATGAAGTACAAGAAGCCTATAGAACACCAAATAGGCTGGACCAAAAAAAAAAGTTCCCCTTGCCACATAATAATCAAAACCCCGAACATACAGAATAAAGAGAAAATATTAAGAGCAGCAGAGGAAAAAGGTCAAGTAACATATAAAGGAAAACCTATCAGAATTACACCTGACTTTTCCATGGAAACTCTGAAAGCCAGAGGTCCTGGATAGATATTCAACCTACATTAAGAGACCATGGATGCCAGCCCAGACTATATCCAGAAAAGCTTTCAATCAATATAGATGGAGAAAACAAGATATTCCATGACAAAACCAGATTCAAAAAAATACATACCCACCAATACAGCCCTACAGAAAGTTCTAGGAGAAAAACTGCAAAACAAGAACTACAACCAGGATAATATAGGCAATAGATAGTCCCACTTTACCAACAGCCAAAAGAAAAAACAGGTGGCAACCCACACACAATTTCACCACCACCACCAAATCCAAAACAAACAAGAATGAACAATCAATGGTCATTAATACCCCTCAATATTAATGGTCTTGACTCACCTATAAAAAGACACCAGTTGGAAGAATGGATAAGACAGAATACATCCTTCTGCTGCATACAAGAAACACACCTCAACTTCAAAGACAGATGGTACCTAAGAATTAAAGGTTGGGAAAAGATTTTCCAATTAAATGGACCCAAGAAAAAAGCAGGGGTAGTAATCTTAATATCCAACAAATTGGACTTTAAACTAAAATCAGTGAAAAGAGATGAAGGAGGTCACTTCTTACTCATCACTGGAGAAATCCATCAGGATGAAGTCTCACTTCTGAACATTTATGCCCCAAATACAAAGGCATCCACATCCACATCCACATCCAAGAAACATTACTAAAACCCAAATCACACATAAAACTGCACACACTTACAGTGGGAAACTTCAACACTCCACTCTCACCAGTGGACAGGAACACCAGACAGAAACTTAACAGATAAACAAAGGAACTAATAGAAGTTATGCCCCAATTGGACTTAACAGAAAACTATAGAACATTCCATCCAAATACAAAAGAAAATACCTTCTTCTCAGCACCACATGGAACCTTCTCTAAAACTGACCACACACTTGGCAACATAGCAAAACTCAACAGGTACAAAAAATTAAAATAACCCCTTGTATCTTATCAGACCATCATGCTTTAAAGTTAGAATTCAACAACAACACGAATTGCAGAAAACCTACACACTCATGGAAATTAAGTAATGCCCAATTGCACAATTCCTGGGTCGAGGAAGAAATAACAAAAGAAATTAAAGATTTCCTAGAATCCAATGAGAATGTGGACACAACATACCCAAACTTATGGGTCATTTTGAAAGCAGTGCTAAGAGGAAAGTTCATAGCTCTAAGTGCCCACATGAAGAAACAGGAAAATAAACAAACTAGAGAATTAACAGCACAACTGAAAGCTTTAGAACACAAAGAAGCCAATATACCCCAGAGGAGCAGACACTAGGACATAGTCCAATTGAGGGCTGAAATCAATAAAGTGGAAAATAGGAGAACAATACAAAGAATCAATATAACAAAGAGTTGGTTCTTCAAGAAAATCAACAAGATAAACAAACTTTTATCCAAACTTACCAAACAGCATGGAGTGAACATGTGAATCAATAAAATCAAGAATGAAAAGGGGGTCATAACAACAGATAGAGAGGAAATCCAGAGAATCATCAGGTCATACTTCAAAAACCTATATTCCTCAAAATTCGAAAATCTAAAGGAAATGCACAATTTTCTGGACAGATTTCACTTACCAAAATTAAATCAAGAACAGATAAGCAACTTAAATAGACCTATAATCCCTAATGAAATAGAAGCAGTCATCAAAAGTCTCCCAACCAAAATAAAAGCCCAGGACCAGATGGCGTCAGTGCAGAATTCTACCAGAAATTCAAGGAACAGTTAATACCAGTTCTACTCAAAGTATTCCACACAATAGAAGCAGAAAAGTCATTGCCAAACTCTTTTTACAAGGCATCAATAACCTTGATACCCAAGCCACACAAAGACACAACTAAGAAAGAGAATTACAGACCAATATCCCTCATGAACATTGATGCAAAAATACTCAATAAAATACTGGCAAACTGAATCCAAGAACATATTAGAGAAATCATCCACCATTGTCAAGTAGGCTTCATCCCAGGGATGCAAGGATAGTTCAACATACAAAAGTCCATCAATGTAATCCACCATATAAACAGACTGAGAAAAAAAAACATGATCATCTCACTAGTTACTGAAAAAGCGTTTGACAAAATCCAACACCTCTTCATGCTAAAGGTCTTGGAGAGATCAGGGATAACAGGAACGTACCTTAACATAATAAAAGCAATATACAGCAAACTGACAGCCAACATCAAATTAAATGGAAAGAAACTCAATGCAATTCCTCTAAAATTGGTGACAAGACAAGGCTGTCCACTCTCTCCATACCTCTTCAATATTGTCCTTGAAGTTCTATCTAGAGCAGTAAGACAACAAAAGTAGATCAAGGGGATACAAATTGGAAAAAAAGAAAACAAACTTTCACTATTTGCAGATAACAGGATAGTCCACATAAGTGACCTGAAAAACTCCACCAGGGAAATCGTACAGCTGATAAACACCTTCAGCAAAGTGGCAGGATACAAGATTAACTCAAAAAATCTGTAGCCCTACTATGTACAGATGATACATTCGTGGAGAAAGAAATCAGAGAAATATCACCCTTTACAACTGCCACAAACAACATAAAATACCTTGGGGTAAAACTAAACAAAAAAGTTAAAGACCTGTATTGTAAGAATTTTTAGTCTCTAAAGAAATAAATTAAAGAAGATACTAGAAAATGAAGGATCTCCCATGTTCTTGGATAAGCAGGATCAACATAGTAAAAATGGCAAAACAATCTACAGATTCAATGCAATTCCCATCAAAATCCCAACACAATTCTTCACAGACCTTGAAAGAACGATTCTCAACTATATATGGAAAAACAAAAGACCCAGGATAGTCAAAACAACCCTATACAATAAAGGAACTTCTGGAGGCATCACCATTCCTGCCTTCAAGCTCTATTACAGAGCTATAGTCCTGAAAACAGCTTGGTATTGGCACAAAACTAGACAGGTAGACCAATGGAATAGAGTTGAAAACCCCAATATTAACCCACACATCTATGAACACTTGATTTTTGACAAAGAAGCTAAATTTATACAATGGAATAAAGAAAGCATCTTCAACAAATGGTGCTGCCATAACTGGATGCTGGATTGTAGAAGACTGCAGATAGATCCATGTCTATTGGCAGGCACTAAACTTAAGTCCAAATGGATCAAAGACCGCAACATAAATCCAGCCACACTGAACTTATTAGAGGAGAACGTAGGAAATACCCTTGAACAAATTGGGACTTAACTGGATGCAAGTATGTAGAACACTGCAGATAGACCCATGTCTGTCGCCATGCACAAAACTCTAGTCAAAATGGATCAAAGTCCTAAATATAAATCCACTGAACCTATTAGAAGACAAAATGTGAAATACCCTTGAATTAATTGGTACAGGAGACTGCTTCCTGAACATTACACTTGTAGCACAGACACTGAGATCACCAATTGGTAAATGGGACCTCCTGAAACTGAGAAGCTTCTGTGAGGCTAAGGACACAGTCTGTAAAACAAAATGGCAGCCCACAGACTGGGAAAAGATATTCACCAGGGCTGATCTCCAAAATATACAAAGAACTCAAGAAGCAAGTCTCCAAAACACCAAATAATCCAATTAAAAAGTGGGGTACAGAACTAAATAGACAATTCTCAATCTAGGAATCTAAAATGGCTGAAAGACACATAAGAAAGTGTTCAACATCCTTAGCCATCAGGGAAATGCGAATCAAAACAACTCTGAGATACCATCTTACTCCTGTTAGAATGGCTAAAACCAAAAACACCAATGATAGTTTATGCTGGAAAGGATGTGGAGAAAGGGGAACACTTCTTCACTGCTGGTGGGAGTGCCAACTTGTACAACCACTTTGGAAATCAGTATGGTGACTCCTCAAGAAAATGGGAATCAATCTACCACAAGATCCAGCAATTCCACTCTTAGGCATATACCCCAAACAGGGACATCTGATCAGCGATGTTCATAGCAGCACTATTTGTAATAGCCAGAAACTTGAACCAGCCTAGATGTCCCTCAACTGAAGAATGGATAAAGAAAATGTGGTACATTTACACAATGGAGTACTACTCAGCAGAAAAAAAGCAATGGAATCTTGAAATTTGCAGGAAAATGGATGGTACTAGAAGAAATCATTCTGAGCAAGGTAACCCAATCACAAAAAGACAAAAATGGTATGTATTCAATCATATGTGGATTATAGACATAGAGTAAAATAATATCAGCCTACAATCCATACTGCCAGAGAAGCTAGTAAACAAGGAGGACACTAAGAAAGACATACATGGTCCCCCGGAGAAGGGGAAAGGGACAAGATCTCCTGAGCTAATTGGGAGCACAGGAGGAAGGAGGTTTACAGAAATATCAGGCACTAGGGGAAGGTCTGGAGATCTACAAAGATAACAACAACTAACAATCTAAGCAACAAAGGAGAGACTACCTTAAATGTCCTCCCCTGATAATGATATTGATGACTGACTTATATGGCATCCTAGAGCCTTCATCCAGCAGCTGGTGAAAGTAGAAGCAGACACCCACAACTAATCACTGAACTGAACTGGGTGAAGTGATGGCAAAGGTGTCCAGACAAGGCTGGTGAAACCCACAGGAACAGCTGACCTGAACAATGGGAAGCTCTTGGTCCCCAGACTGATATCTGGCATACCCTCATGGGACCTTTCCAGACCCCAGGAACTTGGGTTTCAGTGAAGAGACCTGGAAATCTACAAGACCTCCTGCAGTAGTTCAGTATGTATCCCTAGCATAAGTGTGGATTTTAGGAGCCCAATCCACATACAGGGATACTCCCTGAGCCAAGACACACAGGAGAGGGCCTAGGCCCTATCCCAAAGGATATGATAGACCCTGATGACCCCATATAGAAGGCCTCACCCTCCCTGGGGAGCAGAAAGGATATGTGATAGATAGGGGGGATGGTAGGAGAGGAGGGGAGGGTGTGGGAACTGGGATTGACATGTAAAACAATCTTGTTTCTAATTCAAGTTAAAAAATATATATATTACACAACCTCCCCCCCAATCTTGTTTTTCCCAATCTATGGTGATTGAAAATTTTGCTGGGTAGAGTAGTCTAAGCTATGCCATCAGTAGTTTCTTAGATTCTACAAGATGCCTGTTCAGGCTCTTATGGCTTTCAGAGTCTTCAGTGAGAAGCCAAGTGTAATTCTGATAGATCTGCCTTCATATATTACTTAACATTTTTCCTTTCAGCTTTTAATATTCTTTAAATTTTGTGTTTTGACTATTATGTGGTGAGGGGATTTTTTTCTGGTCAAGTCTATTTAGCATTCTGTAAGCTTCTTGTAATTTTATAAGTATTCCCTTCTTTATGTTGGGAAATTTTTTCTATCATTTTGGCAAATATATTTTCTGGGCCTTTGAGCAGGATTGCTTCTCCTTCTATTCCTATTATTCTTAGGTTTGGTCTTTTCATAATGTCTCTGATTTACTGGATATTTTGTGTTAGGAAATTTTTACATTTAACATTTCCTTTGACCAATGAATGTATTCCTTTTATCATATCTTCAACACCTGAAATTCCTCTTCTAGATCTTGTATTCTGTGGTAAAGCTTGCAGCTATAATCCTATTCACTTAACCAGATTTTCCATTCCTAGAATTCCTTCAGTTTGTGCTTTCTTTATTGCCACTATATCATTTTCAGGTGTTGAACAGCTTTAATTATTTCCACCAACTGTTTTATCTTTCTTTTCTTGTCATTCTTTAAGTGATTTATTTTTTTCCTTCATTTTTTGGTTGTGCTTTCCTCAAATTAAAGGGATTTTTCTTTTCCTATTTAAGAAACTTTATCATCTTCATAAAGTTGGGTTTAAGTTCATTTTCTTTTGCTTCATCTGTGTTGGACTGTTGAGGTCTTGCTGTTGTGTGATGGCTGGGCTCTGGTTGTGTCATATTGCCCTTTTAGTTGTTGATTGTGCTCTTTTCATCAGTGCTGAAGGTCCTATGGGGTTAGGGCAGGGCCCAGAAGGAGAAGGGCCAGGGATGAACTAGGATGGCTCACTAGGGACAACATCCATGGAGGGTTACAGTTGCACTGGCAGGTGTATCACTCACCTATTCTGGCTTGTATTGTCTGGGCATGTTTGGTGGAAATCTTCAGGGAGTTGGGGGAGGGCCCAAAAGAGGGGCCAGGGATGGGATTGTGTGAGCCTGTGGGAAGTGTCCCAGGAGACAGAATCCAGGGAGGGGAGCAGTTTTGCTAGCAGGAATGTCACTCACCTGTTCTGGCTGGTGTGCTTTGGGCCTGCTTATGGATAAATAATTTTTTCCAGTTCCATTTATTTATTTAATATATACTAGGAAAAAATATGTGGTACTTTTGGCATTAGAAAGATATTAGTGATCAGACAAATAACTCATCTCCTCTAACAGCACATGGTAATGGAATGTGACAATAGACAGAGCAATCCAGAAGTTACATGCCACATCCTCAATGGCTGTTTTCTGTTTAGAGGGTACATGCTTCTTCGTGTGCAGGTAGGACACTAAGCCTGTAGTCCAGTTAACCTCTGCTGAGGAAGGTACATAGTTCTGTCTGATTTTTGGCAATTCCTCCTGTGCCAGTGGTATGTGAATGACTGGTGGAAGCTATGGTTACACAGGGAGCGGGTGTAGGGCTTCTCTTCTGTGTGAATCCTCCCATGAGCTAGCAGATTGGTTTTATGTCTGAAAGATGTCCCACATGGACTACATGTGAAAGGCTTCTTTCACAGGTGTCTGACCAAATGCACTTTCAGTCCGGATTGATGATCAAAGCCTTTAGGACACCTGGTACAGAAAAATGACCTCTCCTTCTTGTGCCTTCACAGCTGGTCTAAAAGCTTAGAGGGATATTTGAAGGTTCTAAGACATTCCTCATTTTATATGTCCTAGGATCTCTGTGGAGTCTCTCTTGGTGATCATCACATATGGAGTTTGCCTCATGATTCTGGAAGTCTTCCATCTGTTGTTGCCTGGAGATACTTTTTACCTCCTTCTTAGGGAGGATATTCTCTGGTTGGGCCTCTTATTTGGAGACAACTTCTGAAGAAGTTACCCTCTGAGGCTCTTCCTGGTACCTGGAGGTGACTTTGATTTGATCTTCTGTAATCCTGGGGGAGTCCATCAGAAATACCTCACTCCTCAGGCTCAGGACACTTATCTTTTGGGATAATGAAAAGGGAATCCATCTCATTTCCAGGACTCCTAACACCACCATCTAATTTACTAACATTCAAGGGTTTTTATAGCCATCTTCGATGTCTTCCTATCCTGTTGCCAATAACAACATGTAGTGCAGGATATGTAAGGGTGTGCTTGCATTCTCTTGTGTTTAAGTTGAAGCTTATTGCTGTTCTTCTAGAAGCCTGATGACTTCTGTTAAGGATATGTTCTCAAAAAACAGGGTTTCCTGCCCCTTCATGGACACATGAACCAGTCAGATCATCCATGAATCTTCCCATGTTTCTGCCACTTGACTCCCACTTCTCTTTCAAGGCAAACTTGTCCTTGCACCTCCCAATTTTGGGAAACTGCTCCTGACCAATTGAGAAATCTGGATAAATACTTTTTAGAAACTATTAAACATGCATAAATATCTAAAGAAATATGATGGAAATAATAAAACATTAAACTATATGAGAAACATTTAAGAATATTAATAAATCAGAGCCAGAAATTATATAAAAGCAACATTAGGCAATCAATTACAATAACAAATACAAAATGCACTAGAAATAATCAAAAACAAATACAAGTAAAGCAAAAGAATCAGCAAACTTGATAAGAAACTTAAAACCATTGTTTTAAAAGAGAAGAGGGATAGAAAGACAGCTCAATCAGAGAACCCAAATTCCATTCCCAACTCAGACACACACACACACACACACACACACACACACACACGGAAACTCACAACTGTCTGTAACTTCAGCTCCATGAAAAGTCAGTGCTCTTTCTGGCCTCTATAGGCACCTGTACTTACATGTACATATACACGCAGACACCCTTATGTAAAATTAAACCTAAAATCTTAAGAAGAAATAAAAGCTCGGTCTAGTCAGATAACTCAGTGTGTGTGTGTTGGGGGTTCTTGATGCTAATCTTAATTATCTGAGTTTGATTCCTATAAACCACATCATAGGAGAGCAATGACAACTGTAAGTTGTCCTCTGACTTGCCATGTGTGCCATAGCATGTGCATGTACATTCACACACTTCTACATATGAAATAAATCAATAAGTGTCAAAACATTTACAGTTCAGATAAGGAAAAGCTATTCTTTAGCTTTATTCAATGTCTTGCCAGTAAAGTTTGAGTTTGCTGTTACAGGTCTTCTCTTCACCAATTGTTAAAAGAAGTGTGTACAGGGAAATTGGACTGTAAGTTTAAACCTTATGAAACAGTAAAGGTGAATATGTGAGTGTCTTAGGTGGGGTTTCTGTTGTTGTGAAGAGATACCATGACCACAGCAACTCTTATAAAGGACATTTAATTGGGGTAACTCACTTACAGTTTCAGAGGTTCCTTCCATTATCATCATGGTGGGGAGCATGGTGGTGTACAGGCAGACATGGAGTTGGAGAAGGAACTGCTGCATGTTGCTATATGTAGGTAACAGGGAGAAGACTGGAGTACCTTGAGTATAGGAGACCTGAAAGCCCACACCTGTAGAAGGAGATTTCTCCACCTATCTCAGTCATGCTGGACCAGTTTTCTCTCTGCTTACAGGGTCCCACAGCTGCTTTATGAACCACTCTGAGATTTAATATCGGTCACAATTGTTTAGCCAATGGCTTACACTTCTTACCCATTTCTTTTAATCTGTGTATCTCCATGGGGCCTTGGTTTTCCAGTGCCGTCCTTGCATCTTGACTCCCTGGCAGCTACATGGTATCTCTCTTTTGTCTTTCTTTTCCCTGCCTGTTGTTTTGGAATTCCCACCTAGCTAAATACTTCCTGTCAATTGGCTGAAATAGTTTTATTCATCAACCAATAAGAGAAACATATAGTCACAGCATACAGAAGGACATCCCCCATCATTTCCTTTCTTTCTAAATAAAAAGGAAGGTTTTAATTTAACATAGTGAAATTATATATAACAAAACAGTTATCAAGCAAGAATTATAGTAACAATATTTAGTTCATTTACATTTGGCAAAATTTAAAGAAAATATTCTATCATCTATCTTATCTTTGTGAGTCTAAAGTTTTATATTTAGCTTATCTTTTTATCACAATTAAGGAAACTCATAATCATAAATATCTGTCTTCAACTTCATCAAAGAACACAGAAGTGTGTGGTATAAACACTAGAATTAACAGAGATATCTCACTGCCTGGACAGTCACCCAAAATTCATCTGTAACTTTGGGCATCCATCTTCAGCCTACAGGTACAGAGTGTCTGGAAGATTTTTTTTTAATGGAACAGGAAGCTTAAAGGACCATCCTGTCCCTTTTCAAGTTTAGCAGTCACTTTTTTTGTAACCTGATTGTCCAGTTTGGGCAGTATGCTATCAAACACTCCAGGCAAGAGCAGTTTCTTGTCCAAATGGCTATCTCTGCCATTTTGAAGGCAAACTCCATAATGAGTTTCTTCAATGCCAATTCTTCTCTCTGATGAAATCATTGCTGCAAGGAGCAGATGTGTCTCATTGTCCTAAAAAGCCCTAAGTTAACAAACCATTCTAAATGCCACATTCTGTAGTTCTTTGAAAAGTTTTGAAGAATACCTATTCATCT